>NC_086360.1:27155108-27347608 GCF_036324505.1 Eleginops maclovinus
TCCCAGCACATGGTGTTTCTTTATCCAGAGTTTATTTGGACCGCAAACGTTTGTATTTAGTCACTTCCGTCAGTTGTCACATGGGTGTGGTTATTATTTGTTATCCTTTCTTTGTTAAATATGAGCAACAACATCCTCAGAACTCACTTTCTTAAGAAACAAGTCAAAGCGAGGAGCCATTCTTAGCCTCTTAGCTGACATAATTTATACGAGTGAAGCACTTTTCAAATACATGTGCTTTGGTGCATATATAAACACAATATGAGGAATCAAGATGTACAAAAAAAGGAACAAAAAATGGAAACTCTCCAAATAGCAAAAAAGAGTAAATGTACAGAAAAAAATAGACACCACCATTTTTATTAATGTCGTTTCTTAAGAAACCTACAAAAATGTGCATTTACATCTTTTTTAAAGCAGTTGGTTCAGCTATACTCCGTTCTGCTTAATGTGATTTTGCAACACAGTAGAGCTCCAGGGTGTTTCATTTTAGTTCCACCACTATTTTGGTCCTGTGTGTTCGCCGTTTGCAGAGCTAAATGCGTTCATGATAACCCATTTTAAACATTAGGATAAGACTTCTTTATGTGGACAAGATAAATGGTCTACAATGTCACAACCAATGTCCGTTCCTGCTGCACAGTGTGGCTGCACAGGATCAGCAGCAAAATACTAATCAAAGTGTCTCTGCATGTCAGTGTTCTGATAGAAAAGGCAGAGCAGAGCATAGTATCTGCCACAAAAGAAACCTGTGTCCTTGTGTGGGATGTGCAGCATCACAACAGGCAGACACAGAGCCTCAAGTTAGCTGGGAGGAGATTACACATTTGGTTACCTCCTGGTCCAAGAACATGCTCCGTCTAAATAAAGAAGCAGGAATAATAACAGAACATGAAGAGCCAACTGGCTGCAGACACGCTACACCCACCATCCCGACATTTATAGACAGCTCCATCAATGTGCACCCTAACAGGAACTGCAGATAGAAAATGAGTTCATAGCTCAATATGGCAGAGATAACCTTTTGCATTAAAAGCTAAAACTTTCTAACAGACTTTCCAACACCTTGCTAGAAACTATTTTTTGCTGTGGCCCTAAAAAAGCCTTATTATGCTTTTTGGGCATTCCCTTTCCTGTAGTGTGTTATATAGGTTTTAGTGCATGTAAATGGCCTCTAAAGGCTAACATCCCAACATTTTGAAAAAAGTCTAACTTTTTCTCAAAATCTCAAAATTCTGACTTTCTTTTCAAAAAATCTGATGTCAATCTCAAAAACTTTAATGCATCTTTTGGTCTCTCATCCATCTTTGTAGTTGTTTTGCATCAGTTGATAGTTTCGTGTCTCTTTTCCAACAAGAAACGCCAACAATTACTTCTGCTAAGATTCTGATACTAGCCAATCACAGTAGGGCGTCAGGCAAACCATTTTTAATAGCGGGGCTGTGCCAGGCTCGTCCACTGCTCGTCCATTTTGTATTTAATTAATTTAGTAATTATTCTGATGGTAGATCTAATTATTTTTCAATTCAAACTCTTCTTTTCCCTGTGATACATGAAACTCATATCCAGAGTGCTACACACTGAAAGTATGCAAGCTCTAGTTCCAATTCAAAAGAAGCTATTCATGCAGAGATAAATGCTACAATTGCTAACGGGAGAAAGATTAAGGGAGCATTTCTTTTGGGTTTGAAAGCCTACATTATTTACTGCTTTGCTTTTAAACTACTCTGTTTGCTCACGGTAGAAGCAGCAGCAAACAATTACCCTCTAAAACATCCTGCACTCCTCTGCAGAGAGGGGTGCACAGCGTGGGCAGTGATGTATGGATCATGCCAGGAGGTCACCTGAGGTTATCCACAGGTTTTTTCAGCATGTGCACAATATAAAAAGAACAAGAGCGAGTGTGTGTGGGCATAGATACGACGCTGCACTGCTAATTAATGTCATGTTTCAGCCATGCATTACAATATTACTCTATGATGAAACAGAAAGCCTATTATAAATGTGTGTTGAGTAAGAGTTCTATCAGCTGCTTTTATAGGGCAACAACTCAAGGAAATTGAGTTAGCAGCAAGCTATAAATATATTCTGACTGTGTTGATGGCTCTTTATGATTTTAGCCAAATAGCAAATGATCTCCCATAATGTCTCTGGCAAAATGATAGCCTTGTTTTATCAGGTTTATAAAATAATTCAAATTGCTTTTAAAGCCTGGTTTGACCACTCAAGCTCTGTGCAATAAAGTGGACTGAAGCGAGGAAGGTTAGCAGTGTGCACCAGGCATAGATGTTGGGGGTTATTGAGGGGTGTTTAGTAAGTAAAGCCAATCTTATGGTGGCCCAGAGATGCAAACGTGCAACAACGGCCCAAAACACCTCCATTAGAAGTCTGCAGGTTCATAAAAGATGCAAATATGAAAACACAATTGAGCGAAAACACATGCAAATGAAGAAAACGTCTCCAACTGCAGCATTTAGAATCTTTTTGAAAATGTTTTTTCTAAAAATTCCCCCTTTTTAAAAAAAATCCAACTTTCAGTAAAAAATCAGACTTTTAAAAAAAAAATTCAGACTTTTTCTCAAAATCTCAAAAATCGGACTTTTCTGAAAAATTCTGACTTTTTTTGAAAAATTCGGACTTTTTCTCATAACAACATTCACCAACTTGATGAAAAATTGGTAACGTTTACACACAAAACACAACAGAAACCAGGGGACACTAAAAGGTGATGCACACAGCTGGGATCGGACCACATGTTCGGGGTTTATAAAACTGTCTAACCAAAAATGGCTTATTTTAACAATGCGATCACATGACTCCTTCTGATATCATTGCAGACCTGCTGTGAGCTAGCTAGCTAACGTAGCTAACTTCAATCACACAGACAAAACACTACACTGATGAAAGAGACTAACTCTGCAAACAGTGACAGCAAACTTTATAATCCCTCAACAGCAACAGGCGCTGCGGTCTCAGCTGTGTTCCACTTATTAGTGTCCCCAGGTTTCTGTTGTGTTTTGAGTTTTTTGCTTTGTTTTGTATTTGCAGCACTTTTAGTAAATCATGCACTTCGTCAAGTAAGTGAACATGTTTCTTTATTTGCATGTGTTTTGGCACATCTGTGTTTTTATATTTAAATAGTACACTTCGTTTGATTGAGCGTGTTTGCACGAGCTGACTGCTGTTCAAGTTGACCTTATCCTTCAGCCCAGAAACTACTCAAAACTGCGCTAACCAGCCACTGACTCATCTCCACTTTGAACAGGTTAAAAAAGACCGCTAATGTGTTTCATTATCATTTTAAAAAGCATTTGCAAACCAAATGATTGAATTAAACAGGTCACTCTCTCTTATGGCCATCATTCAGGTGAAGTCCTCCACACAAACTCTTCTCATGGACACTCTTCATGCTCTACCAATCACCGCTGGCCTGCTCTCAGTACTTTGCAGTGGAGTGCCTGGGGTGGAAACATCAAGGGCAGGCATGCAGACAGGATTAGCAAACTGGTGAAAAAGACATGGCTCTGCCGGAGTGCTGAGCCAGGACACCCTGGAGGATGTGAGCTGAGCTGAACTCCTTCCCAGACAACATAAGATGCACATTTTCACACCAGGCACAGCTCTAAATCCTCAGATCTGCTTCTCCAGCTTGAAGATATCTCACATTTACCTATTTCGTTTTCACTCACGCTCCCCGGGTTCCTTCGGCGTTACAACATCATGCACATCGGATCACGCAGAGACTCCGAAGCATGTGTTTGTACTTTACCTGGTTGGTTCAACTCATGCAAAGAGTTGCCTTGACTTTTGACTGACTGCTAAACAGTAGTCCCACTTAATTTCACGTGTGCTTCTATGTTGCACCTTGCTGAAGAACTGCTAAACAGATTTCCTGTCAGCGTGACATCCTTGCTTATTTTGACACTAAAGCAAACAAATGTACCTGATCTTTTCTTGTGTTGTATGACATTCTGTGACATTTATCGCCTCTATTTTCTCCCAGCACAGCTTAGTGTTAGCCACATCAGAGCTCTGTTATTGATTTGTGATTCAACATGAGGTATTTCAAGGTGAAACCCCCCCTCCTGTTTTAAGGAGGACATATTCTGCTCATTTAGTGTCTCTCCTGGGACATGTCTCCATGCTTTAATGTTCAGAAAGCTCTTTATTTTTCTCATACTGCCTGTGCTGCAGCACCTCTTTTCACCCTCTGTCTAAAACCAGAGCCCAGTCTGCTCTGATTGATTAGCTGGCCGACTCTGTTGTGATTGGTCAACCTGCTTAGAGATGTCCCGCCCCTTAGCCTATCACGTACAATGTGTTGGAGCGCTAGCCAATACAAGTGTGAGTTATACATGGTTATGTCATTATGTTCCGGAAGTAAACAAAGGAGGTTTGTTCTCTGCAGGGAACACAGGAATTTGAGCCTTTGCAGACCATTTATATGCACACAAACCTATATAACACACTGCAGGAAAAGGGCCCACCACAAAATGAATAATAGGGCCTCTTTAAAGTTACCATTTAGTTCCTTACAAGTTTTTACATTTGGTTGGGTAAAGATTTAAAGGACCTACATTTCTCTCAGCCCCTCGTTTTGCTCGGTTTGAGCCCCACAGCAGACCTTAAACACACTTAGTTGTAACTGGTTTAAAGGTTAGGCTGATTGTTGAAGTATAACAGCAAAACAAACAAATTACCTCTCATTTAACTGATTCATACAAACATGCAAACCTCTACCACCTGTGGAACCCATTCTGCAGCATGTGTTGACAGCTGAAGTTAATTAACATGTCTTTGCTAAATTTGCTGCCATCCCGTAATTATGTTGGAACAGAAACTCTACCTACAATAACACATTACCCCTACATCCTTTTGGACAAAGCCTGGAAACAAGACAGCCAGTGTCAGAGGATGGGAAGGTGCAACAAAAACATTTACTCCCGAAGAAAACATGGGGAATAATTACGAGCGTGCGTCTGGAAATGGAACAGTTAAACAGAGCGCAGATTAGGGTGCATCCTCTAGTGGCCATTAATCAAACACATTGGAATTAACTTTCAATTGACTTTCTAACCCTGCAGCATATAATAGATGCTGCGGCTGAAAAATGGAGTAAGAAACCAATCTGTAGTTCAAACATGGTTTTTCATGGCGGCTAGAAAAGAGAAAACAACAGAGGAGTTTGAAATTTGGGCTGCAAGTAATCAGAATTCATCTGAAAGTGCTGCCTTTATTCACGAATGACTCCCCATAACAATGGACAGCAGATACAAATGACTCGAGTTGTTCTATCTACCCCTCTTCGTCCATCCCTTTTATTTAAGCCCTTATTAAAGAAGCATTTTGGATGCTGTGCACTTCAGAAAAATAATCACAAAATCAAACATAAAAACTCAAATGTGTCGAAACATTATTTAATCCCTTTAGTGACTTTACAGATTAGGATTACTGAAGGTAAATATAATCTCCCTTAAATCAGACTTTACTTCACCTGCAGTAAATCCAGCAGCTACCCTGCAGTATACAAAGCCATTACTGCCATGAGTACCTCTACTTTTACTCAAGTACAAGACCTGAGTACTTCTACTTTACTCAAGTACAAGACCTGAGTACTTCTACTTTTACTCAAGTACAAGATCTGAGTACTTCTACTTTACTCAAGAACAAGACCTGAGTACTTCTACTTTTACTCAAGTACAAGATCAGAGTACTTCTACTTTTACTCAAGTACAAGACCTGAGTACTTCTACTTTTACTCAAGTACAAGACCTGAGTACTTCTACTTTTACTAAAGTACAAGATCTGAGTACTTCTACTTTTACTCAAGTACAAGACCTGAGTACTTCTACTTTTACTAAAGTACAAGATCTGAGTACTTCTACTTTTACTCAAGTACAAGACCTGAGTACTTCTACTTTTACTCAAGTACAAGACCTGAGTACTTCTACTTTTACTCAAGTACAAGACCTGAGTACTTCTACTTTTACTCAAGTACAAGATCTGAGTACTTCTACTTTTACTCAAGTACAAGATCTGAGTACTTCTACTTTTACTCAAGTACAAGACCTGAGTACTTCTACTTTTACTCAAGTACAAGACCTGAGTACTTCTACTTTTACTCAAGTACAAGACCTGAGTACTTCTACTTTTACTCAAGTACAAGACCTGAGTACTTCTACTTTTACTCAAGTACAAGATCTGAGTACTTCTACTTTTACTCAAGTACAAGACCTGAGTACTTCTACTTTACTCAACTACAAGATCTGAGTACTTCTACTTTTACTCAAGTACAAGACCTGAGTACTTCTACTTTACTCAACTACAAGATCTGAGTACTTCTACTTTTACTCAAGTACAAGACCTGAGTACTTCTACTTTACTCAACTACAAGATCTGAGTACTTCTACTTTTACTCAAGTACAATATCTGAGTACTTCTACTTTACTCAAGAACAAGATCTGTGTACTTCTACTTTTACTCAAGTACAAGATCTGAGTACTTCTACTTTTACTCAAGTACAAGATTTGAGTACTTCTACTTTTACTCAAGTACAAGATCTGAGTACTTCTACTTTTACTCAAGTACAACATCTGAATACTTCTACTTTTACTCAAGTACAAGATCTGAGTACTTCTACTTTTACTCAAGTACAAGACCCAAGTACTTCTACTTTTACTCAAGTACAAGATCTGAGTACTTCTACTTTTACTCAAGTACAATATCTGAGTACTTGTATTTTTACTCAAGTACAAGATTTGAGTACTTCTACTTTTACTCAAGTACAAGATCTGAGTACTTCTACTTTTACTTCTACTCTGCTCTGATTGGTTAGCTGGTGAGTCTGCTGTGATTGGTCAACCACTTAGAGATTTGTCACATGACCCGCCCCTAATAAAACTGTGAAAAAATTGCATCGCTTGTTGTGCTGCACCAGTTTATCACAAATAAATAGTGATGGATTATCAGTAATCATTTCAAAGTGACACAGAGACATCGGGTTAACCTTCAGCAGCGTTTGTATGACCTTCAGCAGCGTTTGTATGACCTTGAACACAACTTTTGATCCCAAAGCAAAGGTAAGACTGCTTTTAGCTATGGCTCTGTGAAGGGAAGCGGCTTTCTTGCTCTTTCTTGGCTGCTACTTCATTGAGTTTCGGTCGTACAGTGATGACACTTATACCAATGGAATCTGTGGAATCCCAGGCTTCATATGATATGTGGCTTGTGCAGCTTGAAGTAAAAAAAAAAATCGCACAGCTCACTCGGTGCTATGTAGCGTTAGCTCGTTTTCGTTCAGTGCTGATTCAGACGCTCGGTGTTGGAATTATGTTTCGTTTTGGTAGAAACGGTTCATATGGTCTGGTAGCTGAGTTTCTTCCCGTTCAGTGGGTATGCCACATTAATAGGTTGTTAAATGTTAACACGTCCTGAGACGCTGTTTCTTACAAGTTGCTGCGTCTGGGCTCAAGAGGTTACGGTGTTGTGATGAAAAACCAGCTCCGTATTTCTGCACAGTGTGTCACGGTGACGTCAGTGTGATACGGAACTGAACCGCGAAGTAAAGAAAGGAATCCAATCGAGGCGTTTCAGGCAGGGGGGAGGGATATGGCAGAGAATCTCCCTCTGGCCTGAACTATGGGATTTTAGCTTTTGCAGACCTATTACATGCACACAAAATACAGGAAAGGGAAAACCCCCAAAAAGCATAATATGGGACCTTTGGAATGAAACAAGGACACGGCATCTATCAGACATTAAAAGCTATAGTCTAAAAAGCTGAGTTTTGGTCTGTGTTTTGAAGATGGTGGGGTGGGGGGCAGTGATGGAGAATGCTCGGTCACCCCAGGTTCGGTGCGAAAATAATGCAAACACATAATTCAAATTAACCTAAAAAGTGCTCTTGTCCCAGCTGTGTGCGTCACTTTTTCGTGTCCCCATTTAGTTTATGCACCGCTTTTAATAAATGCTGCACATGTTTCGTCAGGTTTTTGAAGATGTTTCTTTATTTCCATATGTTTTGAACACCTACACACCGTAGGTTGTAAGTGACTGAAAGCGATTCTTGTTCAAGATCTCAAGTGTTGATTCTCTTATTGATTCCGTCAGCTTTTTCCCACTCCTAAAAATGTGCTACACTCTTGTCCTTCTTTTATTGCCTTAGTGGGCATTTTATATTATTGCTGCACGCCCGTAGGGAGGCGTTAAAAGCAGCAGTGGGACATTTTGGAAATATACTTATCTTCCGTTTTGCTAAGAGCGTAATAATGCGATCAATATCACTCTCATGTCTGTCCAGTAAGTCCATGGCCACAGTCAGCATCTGGTTTGCTTAGTTTAGCATAAGCAGGCAAGCCTCTCTCTGCTGGGTAACAAATAACAAATCCCCCAACAGCTTCCTGAAGTCTTGTCCTCACTGAGGTTGCCAGGAAACCAGGAGGGACTTCAGGAAATCAGTGTGTGCAATAAATAGCCTGGCATGTAAACATTGTGAACATTTCCTTCCTTCCTTTTTTCATGCATATATCAACATATCTCTGTGAGGCTTGGCAAAATATATGAGTCTCAGGGCCAATTCCAAACCGACCCGTACACACTCCCACTTCAGTCTCACTGTTAGCTGAAGGACACTCCTTCCTTTAGGTGTAGGGTGGAAATAGAGCAGCAAGCTTCGGGACAAAGACCTCTTAAATCTGATGTTTATGAGCTGCTTGGGTTTTAGCACCAGTTCATGTAAATATACAAAGGTGTTGGGAACGTGACACAAGTACTGGTATCTCAAATCCCTGACACAGACAAGTTTTCAAAAATCCAAAACGTACATCAAGAAATCACTCTAAGAGGCGAAAAGGTATCTAAAGGAAACTGCGAAAGCATAGGGCTAAGTACGCTTGATTATGGACTAAAATAAAAAAGATCCTCTTTAAAAACCTCAGGCTCACAAGACAAACTCGGACAGGACAAAGGGAGAAGAGGACTTTATATACACGTGGTAAATGGGAGGCACAGGTGGCAACAATCGAGGGAGGGGCTGACAATCTCACTGTGAGAGGGCAATGACGAGACTAGACATACTGTAAGTGAAAAAAGAGACTGCATCTCATGTATGCACACAGCTACTGCTTTCTACACCAGACACAGGTATGATCAGTAAGTAAGAAAAGGGGGGAATAAGGGGGATGAAAGCACCCACAAGCTTGAAAAACAATAGGAAAATTGACAAAATTGCGCTTTCTGAAATGATATCTCATGACATAAGTTATATAAGTACATTTTTATACAACAATAACTCAATCCCAGGTAAAGGTACTGCAGCTGCTGTGTATTTCTGCTGCTTTCTATACATTTATTGATGTGTAGCACTTTGGTCGACTCTGTTGTTTTTAAATATGCTATAGAAATAAAGTTGGATTGGATTAACTGTGGCATTGGTTAATTAGAGACGTTATGACAACACTTTTAGGGATCGTATAAGACGAAATCACTTGTATAAAGCTTCCACTTCATCCAGATTGTTATGACTTAAAGTTCCTAACAGACTGAAGTTGAAGTAATGACTTTACCAGCCCGAGAAATGGCTGCATCTGAGGAGCAAGTGTGCAAGCTTTGTTTTAGCATCCAGATATTCAAGGCGTATTGATCTGCTCCTCTAACTTTCTGCAGGAAAGTCAATAAGGGTTTGTGAAATAGTAAATCAAACCCTAAAGGTGATGCTTACACGAGGAATACATTACAGGAGCACACGTAAACCTTATTGGGTGCATACCAGTCCAACCTACATCCAGGAATAACTCATTATCATGCACCACGGTACCTGACTGTCTCCAAAGATCACCAGTATAGGGAAGGAAGGCAACACTTATTCTCCTTTATTGCTGTTTGTTTGTGTGTTTACAATGTTGTTGTTTACAACATGAAATGCACAAGCTCTTATCTCTAATGATTGTGGCTTCCTGATGGATCACCATCCGGCCCCAGCAGCTCACTGGTTACCATCATGGATCACTTTCTGGCTGCATTCTCATTATGGGTTCTGTCATGGACCACTATCTTGCTACGCTCCAAAGACAAACTACTGACAGATCAGAGCCACACACACACACACACACATGAAATTAGATTCTGTGTTGTGATTCCTCGTGATCTTGATGCCAAAAAACACAAATTCCTGCTCGCTGATACAACAGCAGTATGAGGTGGTAAATCAGGCTCGGGGAGTGATAGAAAACATGTAACGGTATAAATCAGGATAAAGGAGGTATCTGTAACCCCTTAAAGAGACCGTAATATGCTTATTTTTGATCCTGTAGTTTATTTTAGTGCATGTAAATGGTCTGCAAAGGCTAGAATCGCGGTGTTCCCTCCAGAGGGACTTTCCACACATATCTAAGCAGGTCAGCGGCCAGCTACCCAATCAGAGCAGACTGGGCTCTGGTTTCAGACAGAGGGTGAAAAGAGGTGCTGCAGCACAGGCAGTATGAGAAGCATAAAGAGCTTTCTGAACATTAAAACCACCAGTAGAGGAACTAAACACACATTTTGAAACCTGAAAATGAGTAGAATATGTCTTCTTTATTATACTTCCATTATCAGAGGAGTCAACATATCATTTGAAGAAGCATTCACAGGTAAATCATTTGTAAATAATACCATTTTGAAGTCCAATAGGCGTACTTGAATGTCTAAATGTGCTTCTTGTATTTAATTTAGGTCTTCTTTGCCTTTTAAAAATATTTGATCGTTGTAAATGCAGTAGATATCACTAATATTGTGATTAGGTAACTGATTATATTGTTTACAGGTACACCGGTACTACCCCACCCCCCCCTTTAAACCTGTTAGTAAAATAGCTCCAACAGGTGGACTTGAATTCATCCTACCTCCCGCTCAAAGCACACTGTCCTCTGGGGGGATGCCGTTCCACTCACCCAACCCCCTACCTCTGTTTCACCCTATCTTTTTCTGCCCTTTAATCAGCCCTTTCACTGTGTGTGTGTGTGTGTGTGGTGTGTGTGGTGTCTGTGTGTGTGTGTGTGTGTGTGTGTGAGGCATTCAGTGAGCAATGACCCGCAGTCCTTCGCAGCCTCTTCAGCGTCCCCTGTGGCTCCCCCTCCCCTGCACACACATCTCAAACACCAATCACCGCACGGCCCTTACACCCATTCAATCACCCCCTCCACTCCCCCCCCCCCCCCCCCTCTCCTCTCTACACCCATCCATGCCCTCTCTCCACTGTCAGAGTCACGTAATTATATTCTGGGGGAGACACACTGCTTGTTTTATCTTTAATTACAACTTTCAGAGGACCGACCTGCTGTGCTGCTTTCATGTCTGTTCCCTCCACTTTCCTCTCTTTCTTTTCCTGGCAAACACCTCACAAGTCAACCCCCCTGCCCCCCCCCCCCCCCCATCCTGACCACACAGCATCACAGGCTCCCTGGCAGCGAGGAGATCTAATGCATGTAGTTTTTTTGTCCAAAGCAGCTTGGATCCGGGCTGGTTTTAGGGGTGACAGCGTTACTTTAACAGTGGTCAGCGTGTTGTTGTGCTCAGATCCAGTCCGGCCATCTGCAGGCTTTGATCCCGCTGCCAACAAACACTTTGCTCTTTTAGAGTGAACATGGCTGCAGACATTGTGGCCATAAGTAGTGTACTTCTACTAAATGCATGCATAACACAGGTGTATTTAACACTGGAGACAAAGAAACACGTCACTTTTTGAAAGGCTGATTTTGTCCCGACCCCTTTTTAAAAGTAAGATATGTTAAAAATGCTTCCCTTAATAGCGTGCACCAAGAAGTTTGAGCTAACTAATGGAAACACAAGGTTTGTTTGCATAATAATATGGCAGAAAATGCAGTACAAATGAAGAATATACAAGATAACGTAAGCTAAAACCTAGCTTTAAATGCCAAAAATGCGCCAATCAGCGACTTAAACGGTTCAGTTCTACCTAAAGACTGTTTAAAGGGGCCCATTTATGCCTTTTGGGGTCTTCCCTTTCCTTTAGTGTGTTTTATAGGTTTTTGAATGATCATTTTTATTAATATAAATGATCTTAATGCTTTCTCCACCACTTATTCCATGCTATTTAGTATTTCTGGCAGCAAATGAATAAATAATTAGACATCGTTTTGGAAAAACAGAAAAATAAAAATCTACATCGAGTGAGACACCGCACATTGATTTCCTGTGTGTGTGTGTGTGTGTGTGTGTGTGTGTAGGTTTGTTTGTTTGTGTGTGTGCTGAGTGATTAGCGAGAGGCTCTGATTGCTGCTGTGAGTCGGTGATTACAGCGTTGGCTGAGATTCCTTTTGGCCACAAACAGTAGAAGAAACTGGACTGAATCAGCGGCTTTGCGTCTGCCACCTTCAAGCGAGCGAAACATCCGCTCTCTGTCCCCGAAACCCTGAACTCATCACAGCGAACACTTTGTTGTGTAAATGGCTTCACAACGAGAGCTCAAACAATGTGTATTGTTGTCTGCAGCTCTGTGTGAGTCACGTTGTGAAAATGAGGCTTTATTACCCTACTGGTATCGGTTCCATCACACCATTATACATGTTGGAAGCAATACTACGAGCAATAATCCTGCAGGTACTTTAGTTAAAGACCCAAAACCTCGATATCTTGCTTGCATTTTCTTCAAATAAGCTATGCATGTGTAAGCTCTACATGCAGAAGAGAGCCTTTTCTATTTCTATTGGACAAGGTGGTATCAAAACAGCTAGGTTTTCAGTCTGCGACGGAAGATGTGACGTCTAATGCCATTAATTATCACGCAGACTATACTGCAGAATCACTGGAAACTAGTACCTGGTACAAAACTGCACATAAATAACTTTAAAGTTTTTCCTTTTTTGGGTAATTAATGTTGGATAAATAGCTTGACACCCAATGTCTGAATGCTACGTATGGAGCTAGAAAGGATTAGCTTAGCATTAGCACTGGATTCATTTAGATTGCCTCTTTTAAACGTTGGAAAAAATACCATTAATTACCTTTTTTAAGTTCATCATCATCATCACAACACATCACTTCTAGTAGCTGTGAAGCTCTCTTGTTGTGAAAATAAGGACTTAATATCCTACTGGTATCTGTTCAAAGCAGGGGTCAGATACCCTGTACACCTGAGCATTGATCCCCATGTCTTTTTTGTGCACTATATGATGATTATACTGACCTAAAAATGTTAAAGTCTTGAAGGCAGTCCCTCTCTTTTTCATCTTGCCTCTAAGGTGCCCCTTTCATAAAGTCACAGCCCAAAAATGACTCTACAACCATCACTTCTTACATGTTGACCTCTCAATTCTCCCAATTAACCCATTCAGAGAGAAACCTACTCAACGCCCCATGACGTCGTCCTAAAGTTTCCTTGACCCACATTTAGTGAGATTTAGAGGAGCTACGGGCTAGCATATTTATGTTTTACCTGTTGAGCTAATCCATGCTAGCTGTGTTAGCTTCACATTTAGCATAAAAGCAATATGGCTTTTAATTTGGGTTTACTTTCGTTCCTCACTGGCGTCATCATTCACGTTTTACTGCATTTTTTTCTGTTTTGCTTTAATTTTACATTTTCCTTTTTAAAATTTGTTTTATTTTTCACCTATTTTAATTTCTTGTCAGCTTTTAGATTGTTCTCTATTTATTTTAATAGTGTTGTAATGTTTTCTTCTTGTTCTGTAAAGCACTTTGGGCTGCTTTGTTCATGAAAGGTGCTATACAAATAAAGTGTATTATTATTATTGTTGTTGTTGTTGTTGTTATCTGACTTTCAACTAGAAAACAAATGAGCTTAAGAAACAATTCCTTCTTTATATTTTTGGGGCACCCTATCCATCAAATGTATGATATTACATCATATATCTTGTGTGCTGGTGACCTGTTTATGCCCTGCTTCCTGTTTTGATTCTGTTCTGGATTTACATTATTTTTAAAATTGAAATACAGGACTCTAACTAGGTCTCCGGGCAGATTAGGCTTCCTCACTGTCAGTGCAGCAGCAGCAATTCGATAAGGGAGTATTCCTGCCCTGAAATGCTAAAGAAAGGCAGATGATTTTTGTGTTGTCTTCACTGCAGTGTAACAACTGAAGCTATCCAACAAGTTAAACTCTGATGCAATAACCAGGAGTCTGTGTCGTAGTTAACATTTCACTGTTGTTTACTGAAGATTCCAGCATTACATGGCAGAGTGAAAACTGCAACAAAACAAAGTTTGACATTTTTTAACATAAAGTTCAGCTTCACATGAAGTCTTATGAAATATCCTTGTAAATACATGTAAATAAAAACGATCTTTTAAGACTATTATTACCTTCTCTTTCAACTTTAAACTTAACTTAATCTATCAATTATTTAACTTAACAATGAGTTTTTACTTACGACTTTGCTTCTAGCATCTTTCACGGTCAGGAATTCTTAAGTATTAACTGTTTTCAACAGATAGGAACTGAGTGGGAAGTAACTGATGACAAGGCAGGAAGTGGTAAGGAAGTTACAGGAAATTGTATCAAAGTAAAAGTTTGTATTCTTTCTCAATGTGTCAAAATAAAAGTCAAAATATATCGCCCTAATGGCGACACACTCCCCGCTGTGACCACTGTGAGGTCACTATACTAGCATGAACATTACATTCAACTAAGATCTACAACTGAAACATCAGTTCTTATGAAGAAACAAAACCGTTTCCGTCACTGGTCTAAGGTAAGTCTTTGGTTGGCCTTGGTTTGCTGTCTTTAGTTCCACCTTACGGACTCTTCCATCTGTTCCTGGAATAGCCTTTGTGACCACTGCCAAAGGCCAGTTGTTGCGGGCAGCTTGGTTGTCTTTGAGGAGGACGATGTCACCGTCTTGCAGGTTCTGGTGGGACCTTGTCCATTTCTTGCGGCTTTGTAAGGTTGACAGGTACACTTGTCTCCAACGGTTCCAGAACAAGTTGGATAATGCTTGTACTTGTCTCCACTGCTTCGTGAGGAGGTCTCTGCCTGTGAAGTCACCTGGAGGTGGTGGGACGCCCACTTTCTGCGTTAACAGCATCGATGGTGTGAGGATGAATGGATTCTCGGGATCATTCGATACTGGAACTAGTGGTCTTGCGTTCAGAATTGCTGTCACTTCTGCCATTAGTGTGCACAGAACATCATGAGTTAGGCGAGTGCTGTGTTCGCGGAGCGTCGAATCCAGGATTCTTCGGGCTAACCCAATGAGGCGCTCCCATGAACCCCCCATGTGTGAGGCATGAGGCGGGTTAAACACCCAGGAGCATCCTTGATGTTGCAGATACCTCTGCACTGTGCTGTCTG
This sequence comes from Eleginops maclovinus, assembly GCF_036324505.1. Taxonomy (NCBI): domain Eukaryota; kingdom Metazoa; phylum Chordata; class Actinopteri; order Perciformes; family Eleginopidae; genus Eleginops; species Eleginops maclovinus. The sequence continues at coordinate 27,170,416 of NC_086360.1, forward strand.
GTTGATCTGCACTCAGCCCAAGTTCTTTGCAAGCCCCAATGAAATTTGTGCCGCAGTCTGACCTCAGTTGTTTGGCTGGTCCTCTTATGGCAAAGAAACGCCTCAATGCGTTTATGCAGCTTGAGGTGTCCATTGAGGTAATCACCTCGATGTGAACTGCCCTGGAGCTCATGCAGCAGAATAGTATGGCCCAGCACTTGCTCTGAGGTTGTGTCCCTCTGGTGCGTCTGGTGGAGACGTGCCAGGGTCCGAAGACATCCAGTCCCACATACGTGAAGGGAGGGCAGGTTGTAAGGCGTTCTGTGGGCAAATCTGCCATTTTTTGTTCCTGCATCCGTCCTCTAAGTCTGCGACAGGTGATGCACTTGTGAATAGTTGAGTTAACGAGCCGCTTGCCTCCCAGGATCCAGAGCCCAGCAGCTCGTACAGCACCTTCTGTTAACTGGCGACCCTGATGCTTTACTTGGGCATGGTGGTATCTGGTGAGAAGCAAGGACACATGGTGTTCTTTTGGGAGAATGACAGGGTTCTTTTGTTCAATGGACACATCTGCATTCTTCAGTCTGCCTCCAAGGCAGAGGAGGTCATCCTGTAAGACTGGGTTGAGAGAGCGTAGGCAGCTGCTTAACGGAACTTGCTTTCCTCTCTCCAGAGCTTCAAATTCCTTCACAAAGGTATTCCTCTGAACAGCTCTGATGATGACTTCTCTTGCTTGGGAAAGCTCATCCACTGAACGAGGTAAGTCACAGTGATGCCATCCCTTGCACTTGCCTGTCGGAGTGCTGAAGGATCTCCCTATATGAATAAGGAGTGCGATGGCTCGTTGGAGAGTGTCGAATGTGGAGAACCTTTCAAAGCACTCTGTGCTGAGAACTTTCCCTTGTAGATCAGTAATGTAGCTCTTCACCGCTGGACGGACCTCTGCATCTGACTCTGGTGAGACTATGCTGAATGACTGAGGTATGACTGAGGCAGGGTCTGGCTGAACAGAGGGCTTGCGCAGGAAGGTTGGTCCGTTGAACCACATTGTCTTTGTGAGGTGTGCTGCTGGGACCGACCGCGACGCCAGGTCAGCCGGATTGTCTTCGGTGTTCACGTAGTGCCATTGTTCAGGGATGGTAGACTGGCGTATACGCTGGACCCGATTATGGACGTACACATAGAACCGTCTGGACTGGTTGTAAATGTATCCAAGGACAACTTTGCTATCAGTGTAGAACTTTGTGGCATCCAGCTTTAGATCCAGTTCATCCTGAATCAGCTCAGCTATTTCCACTGCTAAGACTGCTGCACACAGTTCAAGTCTGGGAATGGTCGGGTCTGATTGAGGGGCAAGTTTGGCTTTTGCCATGACAAATCCCACGTCTACTGTGTCTTCTTGGATGGCTTTCAGGTAGGCTACGGCACCAATGGCCTTCACAGATGCATCGCTAAAGACGTGGAGTTCTACTCGCTCAGCCTTGGCTGGGCAGATGCCTGTGTACATCCTAGGTATATGAAAGTGCCTCAAGTCTTGAAGCGAGTTTCTCCAAGCTTCCCACTTGCCTAACTTATCTTCAGGCAATGGGGTGTCCCACTCCGATGTCTCAGAATTCAACTCTCTGAGAAGGCCCCTGCCTTGGATCGTAACTGGAGCCAGAAACCCTAAAGGGTCGAAGACACTGTTCACCATTGAAAGAACCCCTCGACGGGTGAATGGTTTGGTGTCGGTTGACACAGAGAAGGTGAATGTGTCACTTGCTATTTCCCACAGGAGCCCCAAGCTGCGTTGGGTGGGTGACTCATCTCCACTGAGGTCTACATCCCTTTTGGCTTGTACGCAGTCCTCACTTGGGAAGGCTTCCAAGACAGCCTGACTGTTTGAGACAAATTTGTGGAGCCTCAAGTTAGACTCAGCAAGTGAGGCTTGAGTCCTATGAAGCAGCCCAATAGCCTCTGCATCAGTTGGGACAGAACAGAGGCCGTCATCAACATAAAAGTGCCGTTCGACGAAGTTGACTGTGTCTGTTCCATATTTTTCTGCGCCATCTCTGATGGCTCTTCTGAGCCCATAGATCGACACTGCAGGAGATGGGCTGTTCCCGAAAACATGAACTTTCATTCTGTAGTCAATGACCTCGTTGGCTACGTTGTTGTCCTTGAACCATAAGAATCGCAGGTAGTTTCTGTGCTTTTCGTCCACAAGGAAGCAGTAAAACATTTGTTGAATGTCTGCCATCACAGCGACCTTGTCCTTTCGGAACCGCATGAGCACTCCTAGAAGGGTGTTGTTCAGATCCGGTCCAGTCAAGAGCACGTTATTCAAGGAGATCCCAGACTGTTGGGCACTTGAATCAAACACTACCCTGATTTGATCGGGTTTCTGTGGGTGATACACGGCAAAGCTTGGTAAATACCAGCACTCTTCTTCTCTTAGCTCTGGTGCCACCTCAGCATGGTTGTTTTTCAGCAGTTTACCCATAAATTCCACGTATTGCTGTTGCATTTCTGGCTTTCTTTTGAATTGGCGTTGGAGTGAGCCAAACCGCTTGAGTGCTTGCTCGCGGTTGTTGGGAAGCTGTTGCCTAGGTAGTCTGAACGGCAATGGAGCAACCCAGCTGTGTGAATCGTTTCTGTAGACGTCTTTGTCCATCATTTTGAGGAAAGTTTCATCTTCGATTGAAGGTGCTAGCTTATTGTCCTGTTCCGTGCAGTCAAACACATTTTGACCCAGACTGTGTTCCTTAGCTCTGGGTGGTAAGGCACTGTTTCCTGGCAGTCTGTCGTGAAGTTCCTCTTTAATGTGCAAAAGGCTTGTGCATGGCTGGAAGAGTGAGGGCCGATGACAGTCGACCATGGCCGTCCGGAAGGAACTGACGTTCGGCTTGTGTGTGCTCCCTAGACAGACTTCTCCGACCAGCACCCAGCCTAAGTCAAGGCGTTGTGCGAAGGGTGCATTGGCGGGGCCATTTATTTGTTCCCTTACTTTGTGTGCTCTGATTGCGTCTCTCCCTAGCAGCAGGAGGATTTCAGCAGTGGGGTCCAGCTTTGGGATGTGTTCTGCTACCTTTGACAGGTGAGGCTGATGCAGAGCGGCATTTGGTGTGGGAATTTCAGACCGATTATCAGGTAAGTCATTACACTCAGTGAGTGGTGGTAAGGGAATCCTAACTTTTCCATTGAGGGACTCCACGATAAAATCTGATGCCCTTCTGCCGAAAGTGTCTACTATACCAGAACATGTTTTCAGTTGGTAAGGATATGGCTTAGTGTGGATGTCAAACTTGTCAAAGAAACTGGACTTGGCCAACGATCGGTTGCTTTGGTCGTCTAACACGACGTAGGCCTTGATGGCTTCCTCTGGGTGGTCTTTCTGGTACACTCTTGCCAGGCATATCTTGGAGCATGACCGTCCGACTTGTCCTGTACCACATACTGCTGTGCAGCTTGCGCTAACCTCACTGGTGTCGTTTACCTCTTCTCCCTCCCCGCCATGCTGTGGCGAGGTCAGAGGAGTCGTGAGGTGCGGTGCTGGTCCTGGGTGCATAGCTGAGATATGTCGGGTGCTGTCACACTCAAAACACTTAACAATTGTAGTGCAGTCCTTTGCCATATGGTTGGTTGAGCTACAGCACTTAAAGCAGATTCCGTTTTCTTTCAGAAATACCTTTCTGTCATCAAGAGTTTCGGCTCTGAAGGCTTTGCACTTCTTCAGTGGGTGGGGTTTTGCATGTATTGGGCAGATCTTACTCGGATCACTAGAGACATTTGACTCTGTGGGAGTGACATTGATCTTGTGAACTGCAATGGGTTTCTTGAAGGTTTTAGGAAAGGCACCTTCAGCTCTGACAGATGACATTGTGGTGGTATTTAAAAAGGCAAAGCTAGGGTCATTTCTCTTCTTGGCCTCATAGCATATGAGTTTCGTGAAGTAATCAAACGGTGGGAACCGTCCTCCATTTGCTTCTTTATACTTAGAACCGGCCGAGATCCATTTTTCCTGGAGTCCATAAGGCAGCTTGGTCACTATGGGTTCAATTCCGCGTGTCGTGTCCAGGTAGGACAGGCCTGGTAAGTAGCCATCTTCTTTAGCACACTGCACTTCCATAAGCAGGTCAGCTAGCTCTCGTAGCTTCAGATTTTCCTTGGCTGAGACTCTGGGAAATGCATCCAGTCGGGTAAAGAGGGCCTTTTCAATCACCTCTGGGGCTGCATAACACTCCTGAAGACGTTCCCAAGCTTTCCCCAGTGCTATTTGTGGACTTGCTATGTGCACTGCACGGAGACGTTTCACCTGGTTGCTGGACTCTTTTCCAAGCCATCGCGTCATCAAGTCCAATTCCTCAGTGGCTGTGAGACCAAGTCCTTGAGTGGCATTTTTGTATGATGACAGCCAAGCACGATAATTTTCAGGTTTATCATCAAACTCGTACAAACTTGTATTCACTAGGTCACGCCGAGCTAAATATTGTGCTAGGTGTTCAGTTGCAGGCATACTTTGAGTACTTGTTGGCTGGGGGTTGAAGGATGGAGCTCCAATATTCAAGTCACTGATCTGCGAGGTAAGAGTCTTGGGAATAACCCGCGGACCTTCTCGGGTAAATGGATTCTGGCTGACTGACTCTTTGGCTGCTGGTGGCGCATAGTCTAAGTCATAGTCTGTAAAATCCACATTGTTTGTGCTGTCGTATGAAAAAACAGGCGGCTGATGGCGTGAAACAAAGGGGTTGTTCGGGCTATAACTGAGAGTGGCATAGGTAATTGGTTGAGTTGGTGGCGAACTAGCCTTCATGGCTGTTTGTTGGACGGAGTTAGTGGAATGGAAGTGAGTTTGGATGTATTCACTTGTCCGTTCAAGTTTGCTTTGTTCTGTTGAATTTGTTTCATCCAGCACAATATAATTGTTGCTTCCTGAAACTGCTGATTCCCAGACAGCTGCTACGGCTTCAGCTTCTGCTGCTTCACGGCAGATGGCTAGTGTTTCAGCCTCAGTCTCTTTTTTCACTTTTTCTATCCTAGCTTTGGCTTCTTGCTCAGCATATTCGGCACGCACTTTAGTAGCTGCTGCTTTTGCTCGTGCACGAAGTAAAGCATTGGTTGATGAGGCAGATGAATGAAAGCTGCTTCCACTTTTTCCTGATTTATTAGATGTAGTTTCCATCTTGACTCGTTATTCAATGCTAACTTCTCAGTCTTTTCACTGTGTTGTCTTCACTGCAGTGTAACAACTGAAGCTATCCAACAAGTTAAACTCTGATGCAATAACCAGGAGTCTGTGTCGTAGTTAACATTTCACTGTTGTTTACTGAAGATTCCAGCATTACATGGCAGAGTGAAAACTGCAACAAAACAAAGTTTGACATTTTTTAACATAAAGTTCAGCTTCACATGAAGTCTTATGAAATATCCTTGTAAATACATGTAAATAAAAACGATCTTTTAAGACTATTATTACCTTCTCTTTCAACTTTAAACTTAACTTAATCTATCAATTATTTAACTTAACAATGAGTTTTTACTTACGACTTTGCTTCTAGCATCTTTCACGGTCAGGAATTCTTAAGTATTAACTGTTTTCAACAGATAGGAACTGAGTGGGAAGTAACTGATGACAAGGCAGGAAGTGGTAAGGAAGTTACAGGAAATTGTATCAAAGTAAAAGTTTGTATTCTTTCTCAATGTGTCAAAATAAAAGTCAAAATATATCGCCCTAATGGCGACACAATTTTCCTGAAGCTGGTTGTCTACTCTAAAGGGCTTACTGTGGACGGTGTAGAAATCCCAACAACACTTCCATTAAAGCACCGATTTAATTAACGGACGAAACACAGCTCCATGTGTTTGTGTTTGTATATGTGCCTCTCCAATGTACGGTACGCTTCTGGGTGCATTTTAATAACATTTCTGTATTCCTTTGTAAATCCATCAATAGTTGTTTTTTTTTCCTCAGCGCGAAATACCCACATCCATTGTCTCGGGGAGAAATTGAAAACATAAACTGAAGGAAGGCCGACGAGCCGCGGAATATCAATCAGTTTGCAAACAAGTCGGAGATGTCAGTGGAGTAGTGGCTTTTGTTTGAGGAAGACTCCGTAGCTGGGGCACACGGGGATTTAAAACAATAATCTTTGCGGCATAATGACGAGGTAATATGGATAGTCCATTTATCGTTGATTAGATTTTTTGATGCAGGGATTCATTCCCTCGGCTCCCTGTTTCATTATTCTTTCTAATTACCTGAGCCGATTCGCCCATCAAGCATCGGTACACTGGCAAGATGTAATTGCTTCTGCCATAAATCAAGAAACATTTGGGGGCCTCTCCAGAGAGCTCCTTCTCCGTTAAAGCAAACACAGAAAAGCCCGGCTTATGTTCATATTGATAAATCCAATCGTTCATTTTGACAATTTGTATTTGATGTGCTCAGCTTTCTGGCCTAATGTGTTCGTAGTGTTTCCACTTTTCATTGAAGAGGATTAAAACTCTCTCCTTTTAACTTCTTTTTTATATATCTGATGTTTTATTGACTTTAAGAGTTGGATTCTGTTGCTTTCAGGTGAAGCAAAGTTGGCTTTTACCTCCTTTTTCAAGTGCAAAGCTAAGGATGCAATCATGAGGGGTCGAAATAATCTGGAAATAGTTCCTAACGGGAAAAATAAGGATGAAATATATTGGTACACAGCTTCTCCCAATGATACATTATTGATTATAAATTGACTGGTTGCGAAATAAACAAGCCATACTAAAGTGAATGATACTAATTGACAGATGGCATTAGCATTTGTAGCTCGGATGTCATTTGCTATTTGGTTTAATTCATAAACTGCTGACATAGCGTGACCCACATGAGTTAGAAATGGGTTTTTTTTTTACCAACACAAACACACAGAGAGGCCAGCCTTATGTTTAAGTTGATGGATCCAATTATTCATTTTGACATGTTATATTTAATGTACTCAGTCTCCAGCCTAAAGAGGACATACTATGTTCATTTTCAGGTTGAAAGTAGCATTTAGTGCCTCGGGTAAAGTAGCGCTTAATAAACATTCACTAAATATGCCTACCTAGGGTATTATTCACAAATAATGTATCTGTAGAGGCTTTTGCTTCTTTGAAAGCAACAGTATATTAAAGAGGATACAATATTCAAATTTTTCAGCTCCATGTTAGTATTTAGTGCTTCTAGCCCAGTCTGCTCTGATTGGTCAAGAGCTTGGAGAAGTCCCGCCCCTTAGCCGATTTCCTATAATGTGCAGTAGCCAATAGAAGTGCGAGTGTTATGTCACAATGTTTGCAGAAGTTAATGATGGCGTTTCAGGCTTGTATGGGAGACAAACACATGGCTTTGCAGACCATTTACATGCACTAAAACCTGTATAACACACTAGGAGAGGAAAACCCCCAAAGCATGACAGGACTTTGTTAATGAGTTGGTGTTTTTTATACACCACATGTGTATGGAAAGCAAAGCCACTTCAGCTCGGTCTCATTAACATCCAGATCTGCTCGTCCCCTCTTGAGAAAAAAAAGCACTTTGCATTTGTGATTGTGTCGCCGCTGAGCGAAGCAGCAACAATTGTCGGCCAAGGTCAAGGAGCGCATTATGTCCCGATGAGGCCTCGGCTCCGATAAACATTCATCAATGTTGCTCACAAACATAAAGAATAAATTATCCCTGAAGCTAAACACCACACATTCCAGTTCTCAGGGTTATTCCTCTAATTTAGTTAAGGCATTAACAAAATCAACAGCTCTGGCAGCAGTGCAGGGGGGGGAGGGGGAGTCTGGAGGTGGAATGTGAATAAGCTAAGTTAAGGCAGACAGAACTGGGACTTAGCTGTTAGCCCGGGGGTCAAAGTGATAATGTATGAACTTAGTCGAAGCAAGCGAGCAGACAGCACTGCATTAGTGTGTGTGTCCACATATTCCCCTTTCCTGGCAGAGCCTCCTCACAGAGTTTCCACTTCTTTTTGTAGTAGCATGGCCTCTGTTTGTGCTACTTCACAGCTAGCCAGAGGATGCTTGCTCTCACTCTCGGTATGATTGAGCTTCAGTCTGACAGCCGTACAGCAGATAGGATGATTCCCGTACGGCGATAAAATTCACTCACTCACCGGTAACAACATCCAGTGTCCAGGGGCGAAACTGCTCAAACGAATCGGCTTCATGGTCTTTTGTTATGATACTTTTACGTCTAAAATCCATGCTTTAAAACAAGCTTCTCCTCCTTTTTCTTGAGTGGCAGTCCTGGAGCTTTCCTAAAAAGTTGAAGCCAGCAAAAAACGCGATGACGCCTGCTGCATATGACGGCATGTGCTCACTCCTGATTGAAAACTATTCAAAAAAAGCCTGTGGACGCAAGCCCTTCAGATCAAGTGTCTGACAGTGTCAGCTGATCATAAACACGCATAGATTATTTGCTTTGCTTCATTTTCATTTTGTGTTTGTTTCCCTCAATTAGAGATGCATTTGATGGACAGCTGCCATTCTGTAACGTGACTTTTATCCAATGGCTGTGTAGAAAAGCGAGGGAGGGCTACCACCATCGCCTGTGTGAGATGTCAATCAACCAACAGGTGCACGGCTGGGGTCGAGGGCTAGCCAACCGGTCTCCAGTCTCGCATACATTACTCCCTACTTGCTCAAAACAGCACCAGGCAGACTACCTGGATGCACTTCTTGGCAGGATAGGATGGAAACTAAGACAGAAGTAAGGAGGGGAAAGTCTGTGAAATGATGGACTTGGAGGCGGCAAATTCCCAGAGACTTAATGTGTACGCTAATGACTTCTCTTTATCCCGCATGTGGCTTGCTAGCACCTGGTCACACTGGTGATATTTTAGCTGTTGTTTTTCTCCTCTTTCCACAAAGTTCACACGGACCTTGGTGTAGCTTGTGGTGAATTAGATTATATTTATTCCAAAATGTTATGCATAATAGTCAGTGTGATTCAATTCTTCCAAACGACCTTGTGTATTTGAGATGAAAGTTGCCGTGTCCAAATGTCGGACATGCTTTTAAAACCACATTTTTTTTCAGGTTGAGCATATTTTCCTTTGTGCAAGCCGCTCTTAGTTTGTTTTACAGCCTACTGAATGTAAACTACTCTGCTTTTAAAGACGCCACAAGGTCTTTCTTTCATTAAATTCTATCAACACATCGAAAAGTACATTTCCTATTCTATTGGAATAGCAAGGGCACACGAGTTGGCATTTGATTAGCTGAAGCCAGGATGAAGTGTGACATAAATATGCTACTACAGCACAGGACAAAGCTGATGAAAAGTTATTTTGATCTCTCACTCTGCTGGTAAATTTATTCCTGCAGTGCGGTGGATGTGTGAGTGATCTGTTGACTTCTGGCTGTCCTTGCTTAATAGCATCTTGTCTGAACAAATTTACTCTGCCCGGCCGTTTGGGCCTCTTGTGAACTGAACAGTGAAGAGCGGCTTCAACTTACGAGGATACCCAGTGTACTAAAATCACTGGAGTGTAGCAAACAAAATGGTCCCCTAAAAAGCACTTGCTACCTTGGTTTTACAGTGGTTAATATTCTCTCTGAGGGTTAACACTTCTCTGTATTTACTGTGAGGTCCTGAATTGTTTCTTTTTGCATTTAAAGCTGCACTAGCCAATATTTCTCAGTGAAAAAAGTACACTTTGGTGACCATAGTGGAGTGCACTGTGCTGAAGAGACAGACACCTTTCTCTAACGCTGGTGGAAACCTAAACAGAGCTTCCAAAAGAATGATATTGGACGTACGTTCTTTAAATGTCCTGAAACACAACTCCCAATTAATGCTAATGCTAATGTTGCTACATAGGCCTATCTGCTGCTATGTGTGAACAGGCACATGTCTGCTAACATGTTCAGCAGCTTTGGAATATCAGCAATTGGATATCCCAAAAGGAGTAGATGTAATACTTTAAAAGGTTATCTTATTTTGCACAACATCCCGAGACATAAGGACAAAAAAAGAGGGGTAAACTTTTACTTTTTGTCTACTAGCATACACAAATGTAGCCCACCTTGAATAGCAGTACAAGCTAACAAACATGCAGTGTTAAAAGAGTTCAATGCTAACTTTTAATGTTGCATACAAGATGGCAAATTAGCAAGTTAGCTAGCAAATCAGGATTTGTGTGTCCTACTTACAGATTACAGGACAACTTTAGCTTAAATGCTAAAGGAGCATTTCTGATTCATCTCCAAATTGTTTTTCCTTTCAATTATAAAACATTACAAAGGTTTGACCATAAGTAGCATGACTTTTGACTGGAATAACTACTTTAATGTAGGTGCATCTGTTGCCATTATTACCACATGTGTGGTTAATGCATAGCATTACGTTTCCTGTGAGCACAGATCTGGTGAACACCTCTCTGTAGATATTTGCAGCAGCACCAGTTCTATCCTGCCTCCGTCCTCCCACTGAATATGTTGGAGAAGCTTCTGCAGAAACACTCAGTGAGATGAGTAAGGTGCACTGGCAGTGACCCAGGTTAATATGGTTAAAACACTTGAGTGCCAGTGTCTGCAGCGGGGTGCTGAATGCAGAAAACAGAAGAGAAGTTTCAGAGTTGTGTAAAGGGGGGGCGCAGGGGGCAGCGATGCTGTAGCTGCTGTATAAGCAGCTGTGCGTGGTGACTGTAATACAGATTTCCCCAAAGTCTGTGTGTTTCTGCAGACCTAGGATTAAATCGGCAACTTTTGTAATGTGCAGCAGGAATGCTAATTCAAATCTGATTACAAAGCCCGTTATTAATTGTCATACGGAGCTAGAGCTGGGGAGGAAGCACATGGGGCTACACTTATTAAAAGGGTGATGACTGTGTTTATCATCATATTAAAAGGAATGGAATGACCAGTGTGCTGTGTTGTATGATTCAACATTTACACTGCGTCTGATTGCAGGGACTTTGTGGAAAATAGGGACCACAGAAGCTCTCATGGTAAGGCTGCGTCTTGATGAAGCGTTTTTGCAGTTTTCAAAGAGCACACTTATATATGTGCACTGTGCACCTCAAAGAGGATTAACAATGAAAGCTCTTGAACCGGCTCTCAGAAAGGCAGAATTGATTTCATCTTTAAGACGTACACCATCAAGTCATTATTGAAGAGGTACGAGTATACTTACAAGGTTACGTTTGCACCAGGCGTCCTCTGACGAAGATAAACTATAAAGGTTTTTGACAGCTTCAGCAGCAAACAGAATGGGAACCTGAGATCCTCCGGTGGGTGTGAAATGGGATCAAAGTGCTTTGGGAACCCTGTGCCAAGTCTGGTTTTGCTTAATCAAGTAAAAGTACACAGAGAGATATCTCTTAGTAATTCATTGGGAATGTGAGATGAGGAGTGATTTGAAGCCTTTTTTAAATCATCACTGCATATGCTCTTTATCTCCCAGGTCCTTCAAGATATTTGCTTTTAGTCTTAGAGTTTCTACCGCACTTCAGAGACCAGTCACCAGCGTGGGCTGCGATGTGAGGCAGATTTTCTGTAGGAAAAGCTTGACTTCTGTTCTGCATATGGTTCAAATAGCAATATAAAGCAATGCAAATACACTTGAAATATGTTACTGATACAAACCATTACAAGGTGGCCCAATGCAACATGAAATGGAACCACATTAGCTCTGATATATGCTGGAAATATAAAGATGCTTTGTGTGTCGTGTGTCTTTGGTTCTTGGACTGTCGACCAGCCACCCTGAAAACACTCAAGTCTCAACACCATCTAGAGAAACTGGTCCATGCCTTTGTTTTTAGCAGGCTTGATTACGGCAACGGTGTCCTCACAGGTCTCCATCAGACAACTGCAACTCATCCAGATTGCAGTCGCCCGATTCCTCACTGAAACTAAAAGAGTAGAGCACATCACCCAAGGTCTCAGAGCTCTGCACTGGCTTCCAATAACTCAAGGTTCACATTTTAACATTACATTATAAAGCGCTTAATGGATTCAGACCACAAAATGTGGTGTATGAATAAACTAACTTTAACCTTTTGTCTGTTGTGTGAGCTGTTATTGTCCTCTCCTCGCACTGGTGTGTCCTCTATTTGTATCTGGTGCCTGTACTAAAAATAAATAAGTATAAACACAAAGCACTGCTACCTCTTCCCCCACTGGACTTGATTAGAAAGAGGTTATTGAGTCAGTGCATGTGTGTTTGTTTCTTCTAATGTGGAATTAAAGCTCCATCCAAGCATGTGATCAGTGAAATGTTGATTTCCCTCCTGAGGTTGACCATGCATGTGTTGCAGGGCCAGTTGAACAGCTTGCAAATTAAATCCCTTATACGTGGAGCAGTAGAGCTTTAAGTCGCTGCTGGCAGTGGCATTAGGAGTGGAGATGGAGACTGTTAACCTCCGCATCACGGATCAAATCGCGAAAATGTGTTCCTTACACTTCACTAACTGATACGCTGATCTACCAAGTGGAAGTATTAGCTGCTGTTTGTTTTACCCAACACAGCTCGTGCATATTCATGAAGGAGCCTCTGCACGTCAGGACGCAGCAGCGGCTTCCTCTCCTGACTGAGAGCGCGCAGGAGGAGAGACAGCATGCCAGAGCCCGGCTGCAGCTCCACATCTGAGGGGGGAAATCTGCTCTCAGCTGCCCTGCACCGCCGACCAGGGAAACAACGACAACACAAATACTAATACTAATAATAATAATGGAGTGACGGAGCACAGCGAGAGATAGAAAGGGAGAGCGAGAGAGTAGAGAGAGGGGAAACGCCGCCTTGTTTCTGAAGCATGCACATATTCTCTGGACTTGATATTTGCAGAGCGGGACGAATCGTGTGAGCACAACGGCTTTGCTATCACAGCGAGGCAGAGGATAGCCGAGAGGATGATGCTTCGACTGTTGCAGTGCATGTGCTGTACGCGGGAGACATATTGGGGCTGAGGATCGTATCACGTTGCGGAGGAATTATGTTGATCCACAGGATGCATGCCTTCCCGGGCGTCATCTATCGCCTGTAATATGTAGCAACGACAGAGCAGCTGCTTTGAAGGCTCCCGTGAAAAGCGTCGCTCATCCCCGGCTGGAGCAGAGCAACCTCCCCCCCCCCCCCCTCCCCCAGGTTCAGTGTCGATGTGAGGGAGCGATGCCCCGCTAAGAAGTGCGCTGTCCGCGGTGCTGAAGGGATCCGGCAGAGGTGCTGAAGGGATCCGGCAGCTCCTCGGGTCCTGACCTCCTCTCTCCCCGAATCCTCCTCCCGCAACAACACACAGTAAGGTGGGCAAGAAGCAGGCCACCGCACATGGACAGCTGCTGGGCTTGACTTGAGTCAGCCTGGACACTATTTCTCTTTCATGGCTGTGGCACGCAAAATCAAAACTTTGCTGACCGTCAACATCTTAGTGTTCGTGGGGATTATCCTGTTCTCGGTGTACTGCAGGATCCAGGACCGGTCCGAGGAGCTCATCCAGATGGGGCGTATGACCGACCAGAGGCTGCGAGCCAGGAATGGCAAAGTTTCCAACTTGGTGGACAGGCAGTCTATTCTGCAGAGGCTGGAGAGGCTGGAGGACGTGGTCTACAATCAGCTAAACGGTAGGCAAACGGATTGATCGTGTAAATAGCGAGGTCTTCAGCATATAGAGAAATAATCACGACTGAAAAGTACGATTTTGGGCCAAAAATAGGCAGTTTTTGTCTAATGTAGAGCACCTTTTTTCTGGCTTTAGTACTGAGCAAGGTTGGACTTTCTTCCCCGGATTTGAAGCATGACTCATGCATATTTCTGTCAGCGTGTAGCCCCATTCCTTTGATAAAGCAGTGTGGAATCAGCCCGATTCTCCACACTGTGGCTGAGTGCTGCCTCCAAAGCCTGTTAGGAAGCTAATGAAGCAGGCTGATGTGTTACAGTGCAAACAGTCTGTGCTTATTGTGGTGACAGACTTTACTAGGCTGTTACTTTAACAAGCCTATCACCCCTGACCCTATAATTGACTTGTAGTAAACTTCACATTAACTTATACTTTAAGTGTTCATGAGTTGTGTATAAAGACCCCCCCGCTCGGAGGAAACGGATCAGATTTAACAAGCTGTCGGAGTTTTTGAAGGAGAGTCTGATGTAATGGCTCTATAAAGGAATGACTGGTATTTCATTACATGGCCGTGAGTCTGTGGGGCAGCTTTGTCTCGTCAGCACAACGGCAACCTTTAAAATCAGGTTGCATGTGATTGTCTTTCTCGTTGTGTACTCCTTTGAAACCCACACAATCACAGCTGATGTCAAAGGCATCCTTCACCCCGAAAAAGTACTGACCTTGATATTTACACGTGATAGTCCAACTGTACAAGTCATTATCATTAATATAGAGACTGTGTTTAATAACTGTAGGTACGCAAACATCTCTCAGATCCATTTAAAGATCACATTGAGCTCCAGATTGCCATGTATGCACTTATATTCTCATATTTTATAAAGCAGGTGAGGAAGTGATGGTAAATAGTGTTGAATTGGTTGTTTAGATGAACATAATACATGATTTTTGATTCATCTGTACATTATCTTCAGTCCATCGCCTTGAAGTTGGGGAGATATTCCCGTCATCATTTCTCCAGAGCTCAGTGTTACGTCTTTAAATGTGCAAAACCACATTATATATTATCTACAAAGGCATGGTTTATTCTGGGGACGCTGGGGACATGCCAGTTTATAAGATAATTTGTTTTAAAAGCACAAAGAATTGTTCACTTTGACAAAGGTTTATTTGCACAAGAGAACTTGCACTGTCTGGAGGACTGTTCACACTTTCTGGGTTTATTTCTGGTGAACCAAGTGGTGCAGGTTGGACCTGCGACACGTTTAATATGGGTTATAATTGAGGAGAGAATAGCTTTGCAGCAGTGTAGCCTGGTTACTGCACTAGTTATCAATATGTATGTATTGTTTGTGGAGGTGCTGAGCAGTAGTGTTTGTTTGTTCATCTGTAAAAGTATCCACACCACAAAATCAGCCTAACAATTTAGCTTGAAATATGACAGGAACAGTTCATTCATTATCAAAATTGGGACCTGTAATTGATTCAGCTCCAGTGGAGTCTATGTACCTTGTTTTAAGAAAGCTCTTCCAACCAAGAAGTAATATTTTCTGCCAAATTCACATCTTCTAATGTACTGTCGGTGTGAATATACTTTTTATCCAATCCACATTTATTTATAAAGCACTTTAAAACCTCCAGACCAAAGTGTTGTGCAAGAAAATACAAAATCACATTTATTGTGAGTCAAAATATTCAAATGTCTCATCCAAAGAAGTGTTATTGGCACTACACATATATAAAATACAGTACTGCTGAAGCACATTTTAACCAGTTCTTAAATAGTTAGCAACAACATTATTAAAAATCAAGGAAGAAGAAGTTGAACATCATCATCAAGACAAAGGAAGGGGGAAAGACACGAGGTACGGGTACGAAGTAAACCAGCAAAGGAAGGAACTAAAATGAGGTGTGTGAGTCAGGAGTGTATGTGTGTGAGCATGATGTAGTGCCACCTTCAAATAGGAAAAGGAGAGTTGTTAGGGAACACACTACTGGGAGGAGTAAGGCTGAGGTCGACACTATCATCAACCAAATCTAATCCTGGTATTAATAGCAGGATGTATATGTATGACCACGTGTGGTAAAATAATGTGCAGGCAGTGTGTGTTTTGTGGACTGCACACAGGATGCTGGGGCTAAGTGGGATCACAGACACATCTCTTCACACTACTTCAAAGTCAGGGTTCTTGTTTGAGAATGAAACAGAAACACACACAGATCCTGCAGCGTGGGCATGGGGTGGGGTGATCACATAGTATTGAACCTCTGACCTGTCCACACAGCCGTGATGAGGGCCGTGCTTTAAACCAGAGACTCCTGAAGCCACAGCGTCTTGTTTCCAAGGTAAATAATAGCGACTCGTCTTGGAATAGCACGGCGGCGTTATGAATGATTTATAATCCGTCAGTGAAGCCAATTCCTATTCACCAGCTTACTGGACTCCTGGGAAATTGCGACTTTATCATCTGTGTAAATTACTGACACAGGCTGTGAGGGATGGGGACTCAGCAGAGGAGGAAGGTTGTGTGTGTGTGTGTGTGTGTGTGTGTTGTTGTATTTCACGCTGGTCACCAGTAGAGGTCACAGATACAGTATACCTGTTAACAATCCAGTCCTCTGAAGGTTGTTTAAATCTGAATTCTAGATAAGAAAAATAACATACATGGATAAAATAAGGGTGTCGTGCTTTTTGGGGTTTCCCCTTTCCTGTAGTGTGTTCTATAGGTTTTAGAGATGTCCCACACACTCTCACTCCACACTCCAACACATTGTACCTGACAGGCTAAGGGGCGGGACATCTCTAAGCGGTTGACCAATCACAACAGAGACGAACTTTGAAATTACAAAAGCATCAAAACTGATCGACACATTTTCAGAATGGTATTTATTATATCACTAGATTCTAATGAATGATCCAATAATGTGTACAGCGTGTAAATGTGTTTATAACCTTAATTACTTCTTGTAACGCCAGGTATCTTAACCCATAATCTTACTTCATTAGTCAGTTTGTTTGGTACCACTTTACAATAAGACTGCCCTTATAAAGGATTCATAAAGGCTTTATAATGAGGTTAGTAATTAAGAATTAAGTCGTAAACCCTTTATTAATCATTAAGAACCATTTATAAACCAGTTGTAACATACATCAACACAGGCTCACTATTTGGCAAGATGACTAGCCAATATGGGCTACCTAGCTTCCTTCCTCTTCTTCATCAGACAACATCATTGGTATCTGTTGTTCACTGAGTTGATTCTCCCTCCCATCCGTCTTGATGTTTCTTGGCATCTCTTAAGCTAGGTAGCCAATATAAGGCTTAGCAGTACAGATAAATGTGGGCTCACTATTTGGCAAGCAACCGGTCACAGTGGCCCTGTTTATCTCTCGTCTTATAAAAGCTTATTAATGATTAATAAAGTGTTCACAACCTAATTAATAAATGAATTACAAACTATTCTAAACCCTTTATAAGGGTAGTCTTATTGTAAAGAAGTACCTGTTTGTGTTGTTTTGTATTAATCATACAAACCTGGAAACTAAAAAATGTCCTCTAAAAATGTAATGAAATAAAAAGCTAGCGTTGGAATTTAAATTAGCATAGAATGGAATTTCTCAAATAAAGTACCTTAAAAATGTACCTCCATATAACCTTGGAGCCCGTGAGTATATAGTATCTACTCCTAACTGGTTGCTATGTTTGGAATGATCCAGAAGAAGTTTCCTGACAGTCTGTTTGCTCACCAGTGAGTAGTTTCAGCTTCCTGCCCTGAATCAGTGTTTGTGTTCCTCCACGATCTCGTTGTTACGCCCGAGCTTCGGCAGCTATTCTATGCTGACTCTGTCACTCTGAGTGGTGCTCGGCATCTGGCATCACCCAGCTTACAATGCATCCCCCCCCCCCCCCCCCCCCCCAGCTTTAGAGACGATGCAACCCCTCATAGGGATGAAATCACTCTGCAACACTCTTTAAAGGCTGAGATTCTACAATGAGGTCAAACATGCTAAAACTCTAATATGAATCATCAGTTTTTCCTCGTGCCAATTCTGAGTGGGTGGATTTTAGATTTGCAGGATTTTTTATTTGGTAGAGTGTAATTGGTGATTGACTTCTTTACCCTGAGCGTTGGCTGAAGGGCAACTGCCTCCTCTAAGGCTCGATAGTGTGGTTTTTTTGCATGGATTATTCTCCAAACTCTCACACGTTTGCAGGTGGAGAGTGCCACGGACGATTATGAGCTGAAGAGAGGAGCGAGCAATGCGCAGCTGGCACTGTTGCATGCCTTTCCAGTTAACATAATACAAGAGAATGAAAGCACCATGGCCCCGCTGCTGGTGTGAGTCTGAGATATATCAGTAATGACTCTATTCCATGTAACTGCAATCATTAGTTTGGGCGGCAGTGGCTCAGTCAGTAGGGACTTGGTCTTGGGAAGGGTCGCCGGTTCACGTCCCGATCGGACCAAAAAAAAAAATATGGAGTGAGCTGGTAGCTGGAGAGGTGCCAGTTCTCCTCCTAGGCCACTACCGAGGTGCCCTTGAGCAAGGCTATCTGCTCCCTTGGCGCCGGGTACCTGGCTGCCTCTCTGCTCTGCCACCTCTCTTCTGCATGTGGTTGTGTGTGCATGTATTTCCTCTGTGTGTGTGCATGTATATCCTCTGTGTGTTTAATGTGTGTCAACACAACAGAGTAGAGAAAAGCAATTTCCCTGTAAGGGATTAATAAAGTATGTCTTCTTCTTCTTCTTCTTGTTCTTCAATGTGAGCCCGGCATATTCAAATGGACGCTTTCCAAACAAGCTCCGCCAGACACGTCTCTCTTTGCACACTGGAACATAAAGAGGAGTTACTCGCCCTTACGTAATTTTTCTTTGACAGCAGCAATGTGTACCCGGAGTGCACCCAGGCTGCGAACGCTCGCTGGCTGTCACGATTCCTCCATGATTTGTCTCGAGCTCTTTAATGGCGCACTTAATCATATCCTCATATCCCAGGTCACTGGCCCTTTTTTCTAAGTCGTGCACAGACCACAGATTGTACTCCAGTGGCCATTGGGAATCACCACGGTGAGAGGAGGACCAATAACTATTACCATGTCCGCCAGCAATATGAAGTAATTGCCCATTACCTCGTTGTTTATTGCCTACCAATGGCGTGCCATGGGAGCAACAGCAAGGTCCAATTAGATCTGAAGGACATAAACAAGTTGCAGAATTCCATTTTTATAGTCGATTGATGGACGGTCACCAGACCACCAACAAGAAAAACAACGGTCAAGCTTTATCAGCGGCCCGTTCCGCACAGAAATGAGCAACACGAGGGTTATCGAGCCTCCGTCTTCGGGGTGATCAGACGAGGAGCTTTAAGCTTGTTAGCAGGCTTATGAAGCAGCGGTTTGACCTTAAGTACTGCATTAGAACCAGAAAATACCTCCTGGCAGCCTCTTACCTGCTGAAGCCCTCAGTCTGACTGGCTTAAATCAACAATACACTCAAACAAGATTAGCGGCCACTCTTCACAACGAGGAAAAAATGCATTTAACTTAACCTTTGTATTATGTTCACATTTTGGACCCTTTGGTGCTGTTTGGTTCCAGTTTACTCAGGAAAATCATGTGGTTTTTATAAGCAATACAGAAAAAGTCCCTCTCATATATCGTCCCAGCAAAATAGAAAACATCACTTAGTTATTACTGTCTGCGTGATCACATTTAAAGGTCTCGTATAATCTCAGTTTGTTCCGTTCTGTCTGGTAATCAAAAGCCCATGAAGACACAACAGTACAGATAAAATATGCACAGACATGTTTGATTGTCCGGTGAACACTGTTTTCTGGAAAGAGAGTTGAGAGATGGTATGCACCTTGTGGGTTCAGCGTTAGATTAACTGGCAGCCACAAATCCAACATTTTCGGTCGGAACATTTGATTTATTGATTCCTGTCAAGCTGCAAAGACACTTTACAAAAGATACAGCCAAAAATGCTTGGACAAATACACTGCATTCCCGCTTTAAGGTCAAACTTAAATCAGATTTGAAAACTACCTGACCTTGTTTCCATTGCCTCCCTCTCTTCTACTATTCTTTCACAACAAAATAATCCTCTTTAAAAAGCAGATATTGCTGATTGTAATAACAGGAGGCTTAGGGTCTCTTATAGAGGGTTAGGGTATAAAGGACTCTGTGCAATGAATATAAAGTCTAATCTTATTGGACAGACTGATTGCCGTTTTGGAAGCATTTTATTTATTGATTTCTGTCAAAATGTGAAGAAAAGGTCAAAAAGTATTCAAAGAAATCCTGCTAAAAAAAGCATCTCCTAGCTTTAAGGTCAAGTAGACTCAGATTACTACCTGAGCTTCATTTCATCTTCTATTCCATAGCTCTTCAAAAAGCTTCTTAAAATAGCTGATATTGCTGATTGTCATAAGGACATTTTGATGGGGATGTTTGCAAAGCAGGAGGTTCAGGGTCTGTTATTATCCAGAGGGTTAGAGTATAACGGACTATATGACAATAAAGCCTAATCTTATTGGACAGATTTATTGCAGTTTTGGAAGCATTTGATTAATTGATTTCTGTCAAAATGTGAAGAAAATGTCAAAGTATTCATAAAAGATCTTGCTAAAAGAAGCATCTCCTAGCTTTAAAGTCAAATAGACTTTTCTCGCTACCTGACCCTCTTTGTATTCTGTCCCTTTCCTCCACTATCTGTCACTGGAATTAGAAATACTCTCAAAATAATCCTCTTTAAAATCTGATACGACTAATTGTGATGGTCTTCAGTCCTGTCCTGCAACCTGTTCTCCCTCAGCTCCTCCTCCTCCTCCTCCTCCTCCCCCTCCCCTTCCTCCTCCTGCTGCTGTCATCATTCATGCATGTCACTCGCGGCCTCCTCTCCGTGCGCAGGTGATGATGGGATGGCGAGCCTCGCAGGGCCGGGCTGCAGCTCCAGATATGCTTCTTATCTATAATGCCCAATTATGGCAAAGAAAAACCCGGGTGCTGTTTATATGCTAAGCCTGCTGGGGCAAAGACTCGATGAGAAATGTCACCCTGTCTCTCTGTTTCCTGCTGACACACACTTGACTGTATCGGAGCGTTACACATCGCCTATATGTTGCCGTGTAATGGAGGCATGGAGAATGAGATATCTTCCAATAATGGTATGTAGATGAGGTTTTTTCGTGGGCAAAACAAGAGTCAGATAAGAATCAATTCTGCCCCGCCTTGAGGAATCACGATAATGAATTCAGCGGGCTAACCTGACAATCAGCAGTCAGACACAGACAATAATGGCAATCTGAGACGGAGCGAGCATTCCTCTTATTTACACCGAGGCCCGGAGTCGTGCGCTGATTACATTACTAAAATGTAATGATGACATCCGATGAAGGAGGGACGGAGAGGCGAGGCAGGATAATTGATTATGGAAATGCATTTTCACAGCCTCTCTTTGTTGTTTGTCGAGCTTTTTCTGAGGATTTTCACAAAATGTTTTACAACCAAATGCATTATTCAGACAGGAACATGCACTCTGAATAAATGACGGTGTAATTCTAATATTTATTAAATGACCTAACACAGGACGGAGCTCATTACTACTGTTTCTCGCCTCATTATATTCAGATTTCTTTGTATTTTCGTTCCATTTTCCATTTCCGAGCTTTTATTTTGAAAGAATTTCCAAGAGCTCAAGTGAAGCTGGGAATTGAACCACTGACCCTCAGGTTGGTAGACATCCATTTCGTGGATTGTACTTTGTTTACTATTGAAATTAGATTCTGATTCTTTCAGTCGGGCAGCAAGTAATGACCATGTTCATAGCTGATTAATCTGCCCATTATTTTTCCAGAGCACTCAATTAATCGTCTGCTCTATAAAATGTCAGAAAATAGTGAAAACATACCAATTCCAGTCCATGGCGATGTAAGTAAATGTCTTTTTCAGTCTGAAAATCAAAGATATTTACTGTAGTGTGAATAATAAATATGATACAAGTCAGATCTCAATGTTTGAGGGGCTGAACGTGGCATTTCTTTCTTTTTTTTAAGCTCATTATCACGAAAATAGTTGCCTTTTTTCTGACATTTTTGCACAAGATTAAGTTTAACTATTACTCTAACAATTGATCTGGTGTTTAATGCTTCATCCGCAGGTGGTTACATGTTTCAGACTTGTTAGAAACGAAGCAAATGTGTGCGATACGTACGATCTTTGGCGTGTGAAGTCCACAGAAATCCAGATCCCTCTCACTGGATGTGTTGTGCGGTGCAGGATGAGGTCTGCCTGGTGCTGCAGAGATGTTTTATACACCTCATGCTGCAATATTTAAACCCTGCACTTTGAAAACCTTTGACAGCAGCCCTAAAAAAATGTTGAACTGAACTCCACAAACCAAATATTTGTGGCTTGACCTGTTCCCATTTCATGCACCTCACTAGATAGCAGCTCTATTTTTGTTGTGCTTGAAATCTTTTGTTTATTTTTGCAAAAAAACACATTGTTGAGAGGTAATTTCCGGGGGTCTAGTGCTACAATTTCAAACCCACGGTTGTTATCCTCCTCACATGCCCGCTGCTGTTGTTGAGTGCTCGGATAAATGCAGCACTTCTCCCCGGCTCTCAATATTTCATAGATTTGTTTTGGCCTTTGAAGGCTTCAAACCTCTCCAGATCCAGTTATTCTTTTTGCCTCCCTTCTTGAAGAGATCACGGCATCCCCTCACCATTAATATTTAGGACTCCGCTGCATCACTTTGGACGCGCATAAATCCACTCTGGCTCTTAAATCATTCATTAAAAATGGGATCATCTTTGAATTTGGAGACTATCCTTTAAAGGCCAAATCAGACACATTCTGAAGGTTGCTGTATAATTCATAGCTGTTATGGGTTTCATGTATCGTGTCGGGGGGATTTGGACAAATGGGTAGTGAGGAGCGAGCTCGGAGACAGATACATATGCTCAGAACAAAGTGAGATTCAGATTGACGCCTCATGACGTGCAAGAATCCACATCGGGCTTCGGATGGGAGTGAGTGGAAGAAGCAGATGTTTCTCAGCTGCTTTTAGTGAGAAGATGGAAGTGATTAGGTGCTGTTTGGAGAGAAAACCCTCACAAAATAAAGGGAAACTTCACGGGAAAAACATATAAAGCAGTGAAGTCGAATACGGAGCAGGTTGAAATGACTGTAATCAAGCACAATTCTGAGGTACTTTTATCCACTTTAAGCTATTTTATTCTTGTACTACACTTAATTTTGAAGGAAAATATTATACTCTTACATTGATTTGACAACACTATTTACACTTCAGGTTCATATAATAAAAAACCATATAAAATAGACTGAACTATTAACTATTAAATGCTTTGATTTGACACCTTTTTAATTCTGGAACATATTTGACATCACTATGTAACACTACAGCTAGCGCTCCAACACGCTGTACGTGATAGGCTAAGGGGCGGGACAGCTCTAAGCGGTTGACCAATCACAACAGTGTCGGCCAGCTAACCAATCAGAGCAGACTGGGCTCTGGTTTCAGACAGAGGGTGAAAAGAGGAGCTGCAGCACAGGCAGTATGAGAAAAATAAAGAGCTTTCTGAACATTAAAGCATGGAGACATGTCCCAGGAGAGGCACTACATACACATATGAAGTTCTACCCCTGCTGCAGATGTTTTGCATCTGTATCTGTCCTTTAGAACACCACAGAGAGCAGCGTGGGCCTTTAGTCTTTGTCATCTGTTTTGGACCCGAACATAACAGCCCACTTGCTGCATGCTTTTATACAAAGTGCCTCCCAGGATCATGTGTACATACATATTTAACTGCAGTCAGCGCGGGGATGGAGCTCCTAATCCCCACAGACGTGCACGGTCCAGTTCCTCCTTTCTAGAAAAAGGTATTAAGAAGCTTCTATTTTTGTTTGAGAGCAATGCTTTTCGGGGAGTAAATGTTGCTGTTGCATAGGAAGCATTTTGCTTTGGATAGATAAATGCATATTCAATGTTTTTCTGACATTTCAGGAAGTGAAAGATGAAACAGAGGAAATATAAAAGATGAATCAGAGCCCGGCAGAGCTTTCTAACTACCTCAAGTAACCTACCAGGCATTATTAAAACAGGTCAGCAGTTACATGAAAACAGAAGCCTGCAGAGGATCTATTAAAATGTAACTTTACAAATACAAACTCTCAGCTATGGGATTGTTTCTGCAGGATTTGACATTTATGTTGAAGTGCTGAAAAGCTTATTTCCCACTTAGCTTTTTACTTCAGGTTTAATTCAAGTTGCTGTATATATATGTATGCTACCAAAACACTGATGCTGTGTAGAGGATGCATTTTGCTCTGGATGAAGGTATACATTTTCTATGTTTTTATGACTCTTTATGTCAGAAAACTAAAAGATTAAATACAGAAAACATTAAAGATGAACCTCAGCAGGGTTACTACCTCCAAAACCTAGCATGTATTAGGAAAACAGGTCAGCATCAACATAAAAACACAACCCTGCAAACAGTTTATTCATATTTGCAGTTAAAGCCGTTTTAACGTTACGAATACTCAGTTATGGGATAGCTTCTGCAGGATTGCTACGGACACACAAGTGGATCTGATTGTCAGACTTCTCATTTCATAATAGAATTTCCTTCACAGGAAGTGGAACACAGAGTTTCAAGATTCAGAGCTTTTATTGTGATATGCACAATAGCTTCTGGCTAGTTGTTTGAAAGTCCAAAGCTGTTCGCACAGATGCTTGGAACAGATAAAGAGAAGTAAAGTAAAACAGTGGAATAACAAATAGTGCAAGAGATACAAAGGAATACGTCAACTCTATGAAGTACTCTTCTTTAAATGATGCAGCTACCTGCAAGCAAAGACGGCAGCCTTGTCCTGCCTCCCAGGCTGATGCAGAGAGACCCTCCAGACTCTTGTCTCTGTGTCTGGAGGGACTCTGTGTTGTTGAGTGACACGGTGCCAGATGGCCTCTCCGTGACGTGAACCCCCACCCTAAAATTGTCAAAATGCCACCACATTGGTTGCGGCTTGTGCAGGGCTCGATAAATCCCTCAGCCAGTTTGCAGCCATTCAGCTCCAATTACAAATCTTCAGTAGCACCCGAGGATTTGAGGCCATCCAAATATGGTGATTACGCCGCGGCTTCTGGAGGGGCGACGCCGAGCGCTGAGCTCTTCATCGGCATGCGCTGTTTACTTACTGTCTGTGTGTCCATCTGTCGGCCTGCAGAACAGACGCGGCTCCAGCTCTCCGTGCAGGCCACACTGGAAACTTGGCTCGCACAGCAACGATCTGACATTATCCTGCGGTTTCATGGGACATTTAAACACTCAGACAATAGTCAGGTCTGCAGAGATGCATGAATAAAGCCGACAACAGGCTTTTGTTTTGGGGGCGTGCTGGGCCAAAAGCAGGGTTTGGGTTATGCATTTTTTCTATTTGCTGAATGGAAAGTCTTTAATCTTTCTATGACACGTTTAGAACATGTATTTCATGTATGTCTCTTAAGATTTACTGCACAAAGTATGAAGAAAATAAGGGTTATTTTCATATAGCAGATGACAGCTGTCTCTATGTCAAGGTTGTTGTTTTTTTCTAATAGCTAAAAGAATACATCCTTGTGGAAAACAGAAGCTGTGGAGGAGAAATTGTGTTACAATATGTGTATTTTCAACCCCCTTATACCACTGAAGTGACAGCTCCAAATTATAAATACGACCTGCTGTTAAACCTGCAGTAAAACAGTGCCTGTGAAGTCCTGTCAACACTGTAAATGACGTGTTGACAGCAGTGTTTGACATTATGTCATTCAACGCTGACAATAAGAACAGCAGGGTGCAGAAATGTACTTCACTCATCAACAACCAACAACCATTGTCAGAACAGAGTCAGTACGTGTTACAATAGAAGGCTGTATTTGTTATTTAGTATTTTATGAAACCATCTGGAAAGAGTATGCTGCTAATCCTAATTTTTATTAAACATTCATACATTTAAGAGGACGTATTATGGTCCTATTCAGGTGCATATCAGTATGTAGAGTCTCTACTTTAAAGAGTCCTCTCCTGCTGATGTTCAGGTGTATATCAGTATGTAGTGTCTCTACTTTAAAGAGTCCTCTCCTGCTGATGTTCAGGTGTATATCAGTCTGTAGTGTCTCTACTTTAAAGAGTCCTCTCCTGCTGATGTTCAGGTGTATATCAGTGTGTAGCGTCTCTACTTTAAAGAGTCCTCTCCTGCTGATGTTCAGGTGTATATCAGTATGTAGCGTCTCTACTTTAAAGAGTCCTCTCCTGCTGATGTTCAGGTGTATATCAGTATGTAGAGTCTCTACTTTAAAGAGTCCTCTCCTGCTGATGTTCAGGTGTATATCAGTATGTAGTGTCTCTACTTTAAAGAGTCCTCTCCTGCTGATGTTCATGTGTATATCAGTATGTAGAGTCTCTACTTTAAAGAGTCCTCTCCTGCTGATGTTCAGGTGTATATCAGTATGTAGCGTCTCTACTTTAAAGAGTCCTCTCCTGCTGATGTTCAGGTGTATATCAGTATATAGTGTCTCTACTTTAAACAGTCCTCTCCTGCTGATGTTCAGGTGTATATCAGTATGTAGTGTCTCTACTTGAAAGAGTCCTCTCCTGCTGATGTTCAGGTGTATATCAGTATGTAGAGTCTCTACTTTAAAGAGTCCTCTCCTGCTGATGTTCAGGTGTATATCAGTATGTAGAGTCTCTACTTTAAAGAGTCCTCTCCTGCTGCTGTGCAGGTGTATATCAGTATGTAGTGTCTCTACTTTAAAGAGTCCTCTCCTGCTGATGTTCAGGTGTATATCAGTATGTAGAGTCTCTACTTTAAAGAGTCCTCTCCTGCTGATGTTCAGGTGTATATCAGTATGTAGAGTCTCTACTTTAAAGAGTCCTCTCCTGCTGATGTTCAGGTGTATATCAGTATGTAGTGTCTTTACTTTAAAGAGTCCTCTCCTGCTGATGTTCAGGTGTATATCAGTATGTGGTGTCTCTACTTTAAAGAGTCCTCTCCTGCTGATGTTCAGGTGTATATCAGTATGTAGTGTCTCTACTTTAAAGAGTCCTCTCCTGCTGATGTTCAGGTGTATATCAGTATGTAGTGTCTCTACTTTAAAGAGTCCTCTCCTGCTGATGTTCAGGTGTATATCAGTATGTAGTGTCTCTACTTTAAAGAGTCCTCTCCTGCTGATGTTCAGGTGTATATCAGTATGTAGTGTCTCTACTTTAAAGAGTCCTCTCCTGCTGATGTTCAGGTATATATCAGTATGTAGTGTCTCTACTTTAAAGAGTCCTCTCCTGCTGATGTTCAGGTTTGTATCAGTGTGTAGTGTCTCTACTTGAAAGAGTCCTCTCCTGCTGATGTTCAGGTGTATATCAGTATGTAGAGTCTCTACTTTAAAGAGTCCTCTCCTGCTGATGTTCAGGTGTATATCAGTATGTAGAGTCTCTACTTTAAAGAGTCCTCTCCTGCTGCTGTGCAGGTGTATATCAGTATGTAGTGTCTCTACTTTAAAGAGTCCTCTCCTGCTGATGTTCAGGTGTATATCAGTATGTAGAGTCTCTACTTTAAAGAGTCCTCTCCTGCTGATGTTCAGGTGTATATCAGTATGTAGAGTCTCTACTTTAAAGAGTCCTCTCCTGCTGATGTTCAGGTGTATATCAGTATGTAGTGTCTTTACTTTAAAGAGTCCTCTCCTGCTGATGTTCAGGTGTATATCAGTATGTGGTGTCTCTACTTTAAAGAGTCCTCTCCTGCTGATGTTCAGGTGTATATCAGTATGTAGTGTCTCTACTTTAAAGAGTCCTCTCCTGCTGATGTTCAGGTGTATATCAGTATGTAGTGTCTCTACTTTAAAGAGTCCTCTCCTGCTGATGTTCAGGTGTATATCAGTATGTAGTGTCTCTACTTTAAAGAGTCCTCTCCTGCTGATGTTCAGGTGTATATCAGTATGTAGTGTCTCTACTTTAAAGAGTCCTCTCCTGCTGATGTTCAGGTATATATCAGTATGTAGTGTCTCTACTTTAAAGAGTCCTCTCCTGCTGATGTTCAGGTTGTATCAGTATGTAGTGTCTCTACTTTAAAGAGTCCTCTCCTGCTGATGTTCAGGTGTATATCAGTATGTAGTGTCTCTACTTTAAAGAGTCCTCTCCTGCTGATGTTCAGGTGTATATCAATGTAGTGTCTCTCCTGGGACATGTCTCCATGCTTTAATGTTCAGAAAGCTCTTTATTTTCTCATAACCAGCCAGTCTGCTCTGATTGGTTTGCTGGGCCAATTTTGTTGTGATTGGTTAACCGCTTAGAGATGTCCCCCCCCCCCTTAATCTATCATGTAAAATGTGTTGGAGCTCTAGTGATGTCATGATGTTCTGGAGGTAAGTAAGGAGTCTAATGGAGGTCATTTCAGCTGGGAACACAGGGATTTTCTCCATTCCAGACCATTGACGACAAACAATCTAGTGCTGGATTTGGTTTTGTTGGACATAATTCACCATTCAGCACACAGACAGACAATCTGGCCTCTCCTCAGGGGTTCATTGTGGGATAAAAGGACGTGCACGGCACCAGCTCTGCTTGAACGACCACTTCAAGGTTATGGTGCTGCTTCCATAACGCTTTAATTAGCCAGACACA
This sequence comes from Eleginops maclovinus, assembly GCF_036324505.1. Taxonomy (NCBI): domain Eukaryota; kingdom Metazoa; phylum Chordata; class Actinopteri; order Perciformes; family Eleginopidae; genus Eleginops; species Eleginops maclovinus. Next base: position 27,198,637 of record NC_086360.1, read on the forward strand.
GAACCATTAGGGGCTCACTTAACATCTGGTGGCTCCTTGTTGGACTTGAGGTCTCTGCAGGACGGGATGATTTTCATGCAGTTGTGCTGTTTGATTATTCTATAGGATCTTATTGACTATGGATAACATCTCCCAGTAGCAGCTTTTAGGATTTCATAACTGCAGGAATATTGCTGTTTGCGTGTCAAAGTCCTGTCTGTATTTTGAACACCAGAGAAACTTATATAACTGGATGGACAGCTGCAAAACATTCACACAATCTGCTGTAAATGATTTGTTGACAGCAACACTGACAATAGGAAAGCAGCAGGGTGCAGAGATGTCCTTCACTCATCAACAACAACAACAGAGTCGAACACAGTGACACACTACGGGAAGAGGAAAACACCCTAAAGCATAATAGCTCCTTTTAATAAGAATAAAAGTCTCAATTTCTTTAATTTTATCCAACATTGCTGAAGGACAAACATTCTGACCCTACATTAAAATCATGACCCTTAATTTAATTTAGTTGTGCATTTTTTCGGTACCATCCAACAACTGCATCAACTTGACACTCTGCAGGTGGAACAGAAAGTGTGTCAGTGTCAGCTGACTGCAGCGTCTCCCCTGTGACCTCCTGCTGCAGCTTCTCCTCTGCTGCAGCTGCTCTGTCTGTGACATGCGACAGTTTGAATATCTGAGTTTCTAAGAATATTTTGTCACTTATTTAGGGCTGACAGACAGGTTAAACATCCTGTCTGTCACAATTGCACGTCAAAATATACACCCGACACATTGAATGATGCAAACATGAGCAATTCCTTCTCCCATTGCACCACAGTTCAACATCTATTAATGAATACAACATGGCATACATTAAAAAGTAGTCTTCCCCACATCCCACAGTGCATTCACAAAAAATCCAACACATTTTCAGTAGAGATTCGTCTGTAAAATGCAGTCCGCTCCATCCAAGTGATATTTAAACCTGCTTTAATAGCTAAAACATCTCCTATAGTATATAAGACATCATGGGACTTCTTCTTCATGTTCTTTGCAACTTGAAATAATTGCATAAAAATGACTGGTGTCAACATACTTCTTTCCACTGCTGCTTAGCTGTGCACTTTCTGTTGCAGTGTTCGCCCTTGCATCACTCTTCACCTCGGTATCCATGGGCAGTCATTTTATTGACAGTGTTATGATGCGCTATGGATGACCGCTGGGTCTCCTATCAGTCGTACACCAGTCTCCTCACACTGCTGCTGGAAGAGAGTCAGCTGCCCTTCTGCAGAGTCTGTTTTCCCACCTGTCTCTCCCTCTTCTGTGTGTGTCCGCCTCCACACATGGCCATGTTTATCTGTATCATTGTGTCTCTGTTGCTCAGGCTTGCCTTGAACCAGCCCCTAAATATGCTGCTATAGAGTGAGGCAGTTATAACACATTTTCTTCGAGAAAAAGCAATGGGAGTTTACTATTGGATTTAGCAGTATTGTAGGACATTTGTGGCAAACACACGTAGGATATTTAAAGGTTATTCCAGCAGGATAACCTCCATATTAACACCCCATTATGATTGAAAGTAAAATGTTGGGCTATAAAGGAACTACAGCACGGTCACATGACTTCAGGTCACCACTGCTAAGCTAAAGGCGGCTAATGTTGGGCTATAAAGGAACTACAGCACGGTCACATGACTTCACGTCACCACCGCTAAGCTAAAGGTGGCTAATGTTGGGCTATAAAGGAACTACAGCACGGTCACATGACTTCACATCACCACCGCTAAGCTAAAGGCGGCTAATGTTGGGCTATAAAGGAACTACAGCACGGTCACATGACTTCACGTCACCACCGCTAAGCTAAAGGTGGCTAATGTTGGGCTATAAAGGAACTACAGCACGGTCACATGACGTCACATCACCACCGCTAAGCTAAAGGTGGCTAATGTTGGGCTATAAAGGAACTACAGCACGGTCACATGACTTCACGTCACCACCGCTAAGCTAAAGGTGGCTAATGTTGGGCTATAAAGGAACTACAGCACGGTCACATGACTTCACGTCACCACCGCTAAGCTAAACGCGGCTAATGTTGGGCTCGATTAACTTTATTCATCTCACTTAGAGAAGAAGGAAGGAGAAGCTAACTAAAATGATAGCTAATTTCCTGGTTGTAAGACTCAGTCCTGCACTATTTTGAAGGTGTTATGTGTCAGAAGACTGTCCCCTTTCACCTTTAATCTCTTGCCACATTTCTCCTACTTTTATTTCCTGGAATCCATCTTTTTTATATGCGTTCATATTACCATTTTTGTCTTTCGGATGTCTTAATGTATTATCTTTCTTAATCTATACACACATCTATTGCTCTTCCCTTTTAATCGTGTTTTTTTACGATCCGTCTGATTTCCTGTTTTATTTTGAAGTTTTGTCTATTTTTACTCCCTGTCTCTTCTGTGTTTTCCCTCCTGTTTGATTTCATGATTATGTTCACCTGGTGCCCCTGTGTTTTCCTTCCCTCCCCACCTGTGTCTTGTCCTTTTAATTAGTCGTGCAGTTAGCTAGTCTCAAGCCTTCACACTTTCGGTTAGTTTTTCCTTGTGCACTCTGAGGTTTTCAGGACTGTAAAGCCCCTAAACAGAATCATTTATTGGTCTACATAAACTAACTGGTGATTGATTGGTTGTGTCATTTTCTTGGCAGGTTTGGCCAAGCCCATGGGTCTGGTTGAAGGACCTGGAGGTCTTGGTCAGGGCGGAGCTGCTGCCACTCTGGGGGAGGACAGTCTCGATGCGGAGGGGAAATACGAGGAGTACGGCTACAACGCTCAGCTCAGCGACCGCATCTCCCTGGACAGGAGCATCCCCGACTACAGGCCTAAGAAGTAAGTCTGTGTCTGGTACTTTCTCCTTCCTGCTACATCTCTAAACCTGTTTCCCCCCCGGCAGCGCTGTGTAATAATAGAGAGACTTGTAACTGGAAGGTTTGCCAGTTTAATCCCTGCTGAGGTTGATCGGCTCTATTTCTGTGCAGGCACACGATGTACAGCAGGACGTTTTGTCCGGAATAGGGCTTTTTCATCAAGTGCACAGTGTTTTCTACTTCTTCTTGTTCTTCTATTCTTCTTCTTCATTTTGTCCTCCTTGTGTTGGTGAATCTCCAGGAAATGTACCGTACTAAAATAGAAGCTGCAGGACAGGGTTTGTCAGACATAATAAGCGGTGTAGGTAAATTGTGATGTTGAGGATTATTGAAATTGACAAAAACATCCAGCAGCCTCAGTCTAGGTCAAAAGTGCATGGCACACTCATGCTGATGAAGTCTTAATGCCTATTTTACATAATTCACCACCTGGGTTTGATTCCCATTAGGATACATATGAGAAAATTTGATATTTTATTTCCATACACGGTGTTATAATGGCACCCAACTTCGCTTTTTACTATTCAAGGTGCTTCCTAATGCGTTCATTTTTATTCAAGACCACTAAAACACCTGTGCTGATGGGATTTATGGAACATCCCATGGATCAAAAACTGCCTCTCATTTGTTTCCAGAGAAAAATGCAAATGTCACCCTTGTAAATTTAACGGCTTCCAGCAGGGGACATTCCTGTACACCTGATGGTTTATGACATTCATTTTTTTCCCCCGCCAGCCGCCCCCAGTTTCCCATTGGCATGTTGTAAATTTGCACCAACTCAAACTGACAAGCAGATTGAATTTGTTTTGTGCTAAAAACACAATTAAAACAACCTCACTTCTGTCGTGTTCGCCATTTCTTTCACAATCGATGCATCAAGGCTGTGAGCAGGTCAGCGTTTTTACCACCAGTGGAGAAATTGTTTTTGATCCCTGCTGAGTTTATTTAGCAGCGTTTGTGCTCCAGCATCTCTGATGACATGCAAAAATGCCAACTTTCCCTCCACTTCTCAGACATTTCTCAGCCCTTTTTCCTCCTCATTAGGCAGACTCAAAGGACCTACAGTACAGGTAGTGGGTCAGCTAGGAAGCTAACCTGCTAGCAGGTTAATGGCTGATATCCTGTGCAATCAGACCAATGCAAAATAAACATTTTAGTTAGAAAGTGAGGTTGTTCTCTTACTGCAAAGGCATTGGACTTTTTGATTAGATTTAGATGACAAATGTGATAAAGTACTGCTTTGTTTTAGTCACAACGTTTCCTTCTCTTTGGTGGCACCTTTGCCATTAAGTGGTAGGCCTAATTGCAGGTGTATGGTTATGGTAAGGGAAGTAGGTGATAGGGTCATAACCATTCTGTTACGTTATTGGACAAGAGATGCTAACTTAACACGTAGAGCCAAGGTTGCAAACAAGTGTCTAAATGAGACGACATCATTAGCCGCCGTTAGCTTAGCCGTGGAGACGTGAAGTCATGTGACCGTGCTGTAGTTCCTTTATTGCCCAACATTAGCCGCTTTTAGCTTAGCGGTGGTGACGTGAAGTCATGTGACCGTGCTGTAGTTCCTTTATAGCCCAACATTAGCCTCCTTTAGCTTAGCGGTGGAGACGTGAAGTCATGTGACCGTGCTGTAGTTCCTTCATAGCCCAACATTAGCTGCCTTTAGCTTAGCGGTGGGGATGTGAAGTCATGTGACCGTGCTGTAGTTCCTTTATAGCCCAACATTAGCTGCCTTTAGCTTAGCGGTGGGGATGTGAAGTCATGTGACCGTGCTGTAGTTCCTTTATTGCCCAACAGCTTTTCATCACTGCACCACTCTATTGCCTTTTCCCAAAACTTTTAAGAACCACAACCTCACTTTAAAACCCTGTACAGTGCCAGAAGAGAAGCCAGCAAGGCTACAGTACCAAAGAAGAAGCCTGTACTTCCCTGGACAATTTTCCTCTGCACAAGCCCTCTTTACTTCCTGTTTGATATTTTTCATCCTCCTCGTCCATCCCATTGCTTAACTCCTCTTAATCCTCTCTTCTGTCAGTGGAGTACAGTCAGTTTAGCCACAGGGCAGCCCGAGGCCTCCACTGTGGGGAGTCATAGAAAAGTAAATGACTTTAGACACGCCTCTCCCTACTTGAAAGGACACAGGAAAGATGAGAGGGATAGTTGAAGAGCTATGTTATAATATTGAAATAAAAGGGATCATGAATTACTTTATTTTTCATGAAAAGAAACCCAGTGGACACCCTGAAAGCTGCCATAATGCTTCTTTTGAATACATGTACAGCTGTGACACAGTGAGTGCTGCGGGAGATGGATTGGAGAGTGGGAGTGAGTGAGTGAGCGGCGAGAGGATGGTGGTGGGGGGGGGGTAATCAGGGCTGCCAGTGGCGTTCATATCACAGTGTCAAAGAACAATGGCGACAGGCAGACACACTGAGAGAAAATCTGACTGCCATGAGAGGTTTCTGAGGGCTTTAGCGGGGATAACAATTCATTTCATCCGCGCTTCTTTGTTCCCAGCTCTATTCACGCCCAGAAAAAATTAGACAAGAGTGGAACGGGGGTGGAGGAGGAGGGCGAGTAAAAAGGAGCTCGCTAATTAATAAAGTCAGCTGAGAGAGCCTCTGGAATGGAGAGGTTTTAGGAAATTCCTCTTTTTAATCAACTCGTTCAGCAAAGAACGCGAATAAAGACAAAAGGGAAGCGAGTGCTGGGGGTTTGCTGAAGAGATTGTTTTCTGGTTGTGAATGGAGCTGTGTGTTTGTGTATTGTTTTAGTTATAATTTCACAGGTTGGGGCTTCACTCTGCAGGCTTGATCTGCGTCCCGGTGTCCAGGCAGTACGCCAGCATGTGTTTCTAAATACTTGTTGTACCCTGACACACAGGCACGTAGTCACCGAACAAAACCCTCCGTGTCAAACAAGGTAAAGCTTCAGCTGACGACAGATATCCAATAGAAACATTCTGTGATAAAGACTTTCATTTGATGTGAGGCTCTATGGAAATCAATACAATGCAATGTGCAATCATAGTTGTCTTCGCCTTTCTGAGGCAGCACTTTGAAAAGAAACATCACATCAATGCAACTGAAAGAAAATGGATTTATGTACAACTAGAGCAAAGCTGCTACCAACTTTGTTCTGGCTGTAGTGAGGACTTGTTTGCATTTTGTTCAGTTTTAAAGGAGCCCTATTATGCTATTTTTCCCCTTCCTGTAGTTTGTTGTATAGGTTTGTGTGCATGTCAATGGTCTGCAAAGGCTACAATTCCCAAGTTACCTCCAGAGACATCTTCCCTGTCAGTCTGTGACATCATTTGGGCCTGAAAACACATTTTCCCGTTGACTTACATTGTGAAAGAGACCTCTGTAAGTCAGTGGATGACCCAGTACGAACAGTTTCTATAGCCCTTATTTAAATTATGAGGGTCTAAAAGTTGTAAAAAACCAACTAAATGCTGGATGCATCGCTATTTTATCCCTGAGCGACCGTGACACTGCAGATTGGAGGCGGGGCTTAAGCAAGTGCACACTCTCTATTGGCCAAGATACTATAATTTTGCTCTTGAGAGGCAAGTCATTTTGGCTTCATGCACCACTCAGCAACTTTCATAGGATTGAACGGAGTCCCGCCTCCAACGCTGTATTCAGTTCAACTTTCAGAACATAGTGACATCACTGTGCAACACTTCTATTGGCTAGCGCTCCAACACATTGTACGTGATAGGCTATCGGAGCAGACTGAGCTCTGCTTTCAGACAGAGGGTGAAAAGAGAACATTAAAGCATGGAGACATGTCCCAGTAGAGGAGCAAAGCACAAATATGAACCTGAAAATGAGTCAAATAGGGCCCCTTTAAACCTTTCTCCGCCTTTTATTCAGTAGGAACGACTGCCACATATTTCTGTAATTATGTCCAGCGGGCAAAAGGTGACTGCAGCACTGCAGAAGTGAGGCTAAATGCAGGAAGCAGTCACCTCCTGCCTAATGGACTTTTAATTGAACAGGAGTCATTGAGCAGAGGACTTTGATGACTGCAGGGAAGCAAAGTCCAGCGCCATGACTGAACCATCCACACGTCTCCCCTCCTCTGTTTCTGCACGTCCGCAGCAAAACCAATTCATAATAATTACAATTGTCTTTCGGAGAAAAAAGCTGTAATCCCCTTTCATCGCCCGTCTGCCTGTCTTTCTCTCCTCTGCCCTTCACTTCGACATTCTTAACTGAGATACCCAGGGACTTAAGTAGGCTCTTTATGACTCTGAGCCGGCCATTCGCTGTCCTTGGGAGGCTTAACGTACGATAACATCTCATCGGGCTGTGGAGAGACAAACAACAAAAGGCGGGCGAGCGGCAAAGATTACTGATGCCCCTGAAAACAAACAAAAAGATGTTAAATGCTCCTTGTGTCACTCATAATACAATTCAAGGAATACAACCTGCTTTTCACCCTTCGGTTCTCCAAAGGGGATTCATATTCAATTACCCATAATCTCGCCTGTATCTCTGTCGTTGAAGATTTGATTTGTTTTTTTGTCAAAACAGTTAAACCGAACGCTATATTGAAGCCTGACGATCCTTCGTCTTGTGGGAGGCTGATAACCACAGATGGGAAGCTAAAGAAACAGCTTACCTCATCTCCTAAGCGTCTGATATTGCAGAAAGGGATCGTAAAGGTCTCCGTGGTGCAGGAGCTCCCAGCTGCAAATTGTTGCTTTTTTCCCAGAGCTTGAGTTTATCTCCTGGATAGTGGTGGGGGGTGTTGGAGAAATGACAAAGCAAACGATTATCTTTCAGAGAGGAGAGCTCGTGGATTGGAAAGTTGCTTTAGTGTTGCTTGCACAGCGCGGGTTACGGGAGGTTAATGTGAAATTTCACAGCGAATAAGAGCGGCCGGCGGGGGAAAAAGTTGGAGGCAGCAGCAGGGGGGAAGCGTGGAGGAGGAGGAAGAGGAGGAGGAAGAGGAGGTGTGATTGGAATACATCTTAATCTGGCGCTCTGTTTCTGTCAAAGCTTGTTCCGGGTCAAATTATGAGTGCTGGCCAGTGAGCTCAGTCCCATTACCAACAGATGAGTCGATCGCTCATCCTGTTACGGTTCTACAAGGCTTCCCCCCCCGCCGCTGCAAGACAGGTACAAATTTAAGGCTGAGCGATGCCCTAAATTGGATCCAGTAACTAGGGCAATGGAAGTACAATATCGCTTTACGATCTGGACACTGAAACCCAGCCTCGCTGCACATCTCAACTAGAAGCATTGAGTCCGCTGCCGCCGCCCCAAAAGATATGACTGTGGTATTATTCATTAGACGTTGCATCTCTGCTGGTCGTGTACCTGAACAGGAGTGCAATACCATTACTTTGTTTTGCACAGCTGCCACGAAGGAAGGACTGCAACGAAAAAAAATAAACCCACTGCCAGATTTGTCATTGTATTTATAGACCTGGCCAGGCTGATTGAGAGGGAACAAAGGAGTGGCCGAGGGAAAGCATAAAAGAACTGCAAAAGATACTGCGGGAGGGGGGTTATCAATCAAAACACTTGTGCATTTACTCCCGAGCAGGGCTTAAGGTAAAGATAGATGCACGCAGCTCCATCATAAACACTCTCTGTGGCTTACTTTTCTTTTTATTACCTCTGCTGTCAAATGCATGGAGGTTGCGGTAATGGAAGTGATTGATAACGGTGCATGAAATTAAGCTTTTCCCAGTTCGCAGCGGTGAGACTATAGGCAGTAGATTTTCATTTTCATGCTTGAATCAATGCCAATATGAAGTTGAGGATTTATGGAGGAACTTAAATGCATGAGTGCTTCCCGGCTACCTGCATCATATTGCAACTTCCTAAATATCTAAACAATCTTAGCTGTAGTTTTGCACAAACAACAGATTCAGGCACATTTTTGGTCATTTATTAAAAGTTCAAATGAGATTACGGGGGAAGTTTACACAATTACAGATGTGTTGATAGCATGTTTGCTAACAAGTAGCTAGCTTATTAGGTGATGCAACGAGAAACCAGTGTGGGAACGTCTTGTGAGCCAGCAGCTTAAATACCAGGCTCATTGGATGTGATGCAGGTGTGTGAGCAGGTGAGCAGCATCAGGCTGATGAGCGGGGCGTGTCAGGAGCTGAGATCAGGTGAAGGGCGGAGAAAACTACAGAGGGACTAGGGACTGACAATGTGTTCTTTTCTTCATTAAAGAAACCACATCATCCCGCTTAATACGTGGTTACATACTAAATAAATTCACATTGGTTCGGATAAGAGTAAAACACAGTCCATTCCACCACGTACCAGCGGCTGGAACTTCGCCGACAGCAACGTAACTTAAAAGGACGTGTGTTTTGACATGTCAGGTTTCCTTTTGAACCGTTAACCAGTCCTTAAACACTGCAGAGCCCACACCGTGTTCCGGTTAGTGTTTGCTTCCTGTCTGTCTTCTTCTGCTGTTAGTGCAGGGCTGTCCAAACTGCGGCCCTCAGCAAATACTAAAAGGACAATGGAATATAACCCACTAATGAAACTCGTGCTTGTCTTATAATGTACTTCTGAAATATATAATGTAAACATATATTACACCGTATTATTCATGTGCTACTAAGCGTAGTTTTTCAAATAAATTCAGTCAAAATAAGTTAATAAAAAAGCCATTTTTTATAACTAAATAAATGAACCCTGTGGAGAAATGTGATGTAGGCAGTTTGTTTCTTAAATCATATTCAAGTGTCATAATTTACTTACATTTGATTGATTTTGCTGACTTATAACTGATATTATGAGGCCATATACCTCAGCTCTAAGGGGCCAACACTGGCACTTGCTGTCTTCTCCAGCTCTCTGGCTCTTTACCTCTTTCCTTCTCTTGTGTCCTTTTCTTTACTGGGGACAGTTCAGCCTGTATGAATCCAAGGTTTTGTACCCTTCTACAAATATAAAAAATGAATATTTAAATATTATTTCACTGTGTTTCCTAATCAAGAAAACTAATGTCCGTTGTCAACAGCTGACGATAAACTCACCGGACTTCTTTCTGCCTATTCATATGACTGCACATAGTCTCCTCATTCTCCTTAGCAACACTCTATTAACAACCTCTAGTGTCCAAATTGACCAATCAGGAGCAAGTATTCAACTTCGCCGTGTAATACCAATAATTAATCAACAATACACTTGACTAATGGTGGTTTTGTGGAATATAAACACTCTCTCATCAACAATGATGTTTAGATTGGGAAAACATTCATATTAAAAGCACCAACAGCTCAAATTGCAAAGGGGGTGTGACAGTGGCACAGTCCCCAGTTAGGGTGCGTGTTATGGATGTGCAAATTACAAAAAACCATGAGGTAAAGCCCAGAAGGACGGAAGGAAGTAACAGTCTTTTATGGTGATGTGCAAATAATTGACTATATCATTTCACAAGTAAATAACATGCCATCTGTTGTGTCATCGCACATAATTACTTGATCCTCTCTGGCCAATTCTCATTGTTGAGAAGGTGAGAACCTGCTAACACATGCTAGCCACACACACACGCACGCACGCACGCACGCACACACACACACACACACACACACATACACAAGTACACTCATCGCCTGATACTGAATTCAAGGCCTTTAATGACGTTTAAAAGATTGTATATTTAATTACAAATACAAGAATTGATTAAAACAAATGTATTATATGTTAATGACTCTCTTTACATGATTAAAATGTAAAGAGAGTAGTTTATTTACTTGTGTACTTTCGTTTTTAAGGATGTGATTGTGTTAATCTGTGATCTACTAGGTGAGTCTAGGATGATGAGTTTGATTGCTTTTGTCTACACTTGCATATCTAGGGAATTGCTTATTTTCCTAATTTGTGCAAAGTTCTCGATAGAAAAACACCACTTTCATTCATCAGCGGGGTAACACACACACACACACACACACACACACACACACACACACACACACACACACAAACCAGTGGAGTAGTGGGTACAGGGAGGAGGATGTCACTTTAGGGCCACGCTGGGATCCATCTGCTGTGTGCTGGTTCCTCCGCGGCCTGACCCCACGGACGCTGCTGAGTCATGGCGGTGCACCGGGGTCTCGGGGCAGCGGGCACCAGTGGGGCTCAGATGGCACGCAGTAAGGGTGGAAGAGCAGCTAACGTGCTGTGTTTGAACAAAGCATGTTCAAGGTAGCAGGATTTAGACTTCGATTCCTGGGATGGGAATGATTTTTTGGGGCGTTTACTGGAAAAGCTGGAGACTGATCTGGTGTCTGTCATACTGAACGTTTAGTAGAAAGCTTGGCGAAAGAGAAACAGAAGATGAACAGTCACATTGTTTGTCATCATTCTGATTCAATTCTCAGTCCTTATGCATCCTAAACTTTGTCCAAGGATGAGTCATTTCAAAGCTTAGTCAAAACCATAGACGTCCCCATCACTTTTTGAAATAGATGTTCTTGTTTATCACTTTTTTAGTGTGTAATTTGTCAAAAAACAATTTCTGAAAAAACACATTCAGCGAGGGAAAGAAGACGTTTTCAGGAGGTTTATTTGCACCGTAACGAACCTTAAAAAGGCCCTTTTAATAAAGAGTAAATATTTGCATTTTCATCTACAAAAAGGGATTCACACTCGCTTATCCCTTGAATAAAATGACCAAAAACTAAGCATGCATTTACATAGTCTTGCTCATTCTTGTACTCTCTACTCTTACGTCAAATAATTCACGGTATTTATTTAAGCGTTTTACTTTACATTATATTACATGTATTAGCCAGTAATCCCACAATGCCCACTGGAGCAATTTGGGGTGAATTGTCTTGCCCAGGGACACAACAACATGCTGAGTGGGGGTCAAGGAACCCTTCATTACAATGCCTAAAATTGCATAATGTTCAAGACTATTGAAATATCTTCTGACCCTCTGTATCCGTCCTTGGTCAAAAGCAAGACATTGCATCATCACTGTCTCCTAATTTCTATCTCCCTCTCCTCACAAACCAGTGAACACTTTGTCAGTCTTGCATCCTATCCGTTTTTGGGCTCTGCATGTCTGTGTTATGTGACTAATTTTGGGAGAGAATGGCCTGACAGAAGGAGAGATACGTGACGTAAGAGTCAGACTTAGATTATTCCCAAGATGAAAAAGGACAGTCTTGTATCAAAATGTGTTTTAAGTCCAATATATATTCATTTATTTATGTACTGAAGGAAATGACTGCAAAAAATACACAAAATGCTCAAAAATGGACAAAACATCTCCAGGGTCGTCACCACTGTTATGAAAATAACATGATTAAAAGTATAATTATATGCAACGCCACACTTTCATTTGGGCATTTAGAAAAGGTTTGCTGAGTTCAGATGATGCTCTTTACTGCAGCAGCCCTCAGATGTGATTCAGGATGATTTATTTTTGAAATAACGTCCTTGCCGAATGCAGATTTCCATGATTTTATTCCAGCTCAGATGGCTCACAGCAAAAGATTGGCTTTTTTGAAAACAAAACACATTCAAGGTAGCAGCGTTGTGATTTTGACAACAAATATGACCACAGGAGAAACTGAAACACATCAGTATTGTATGCATCAACACACTTTCATCAGAGTCGATTAAGAACATTTTCTGGGGCTTATTAGTTCAGATGATGCATGCTTGATTTACGATTCAGGCTGTTTCGACTTTCATTTTTAAATAACGTCCTTGCCAAGTGCAGAAAACACATTTTCGGCCTCCATCACCTCTAATAATCTGTGATATCCTGTGATGCTTTCTGACAAATCAATGCCTTGTCTCATTAATATGTCTCGCATGAAAAGGTGTTTCATCCGGCAATATGTCCCCGTCTTTGACGCCCCCCTCTGCCCTGATGTTTGGCGAAAGACTTCCAGAGCTTAACGGGATTTACCGAAGCCAAACGGAAACACGTAGAGTTGTTTACACCGCACTCGATTAATGTCAATTTGATATTCTAATAAAGAACCACATTACAAGTGTTTCATTACGACCCAAATTCTTTGTAAATAATTCAACCACAACAATTACAATAGCCAGCTCATTATCCCCAGTCAACGCTGCTGAATAAGATATGTGAAAATATGGAGAAACAAAGGCAGGAGCGAGGGAAACGCGTTTGTCAGCTGTTGCGTTCGTAGCCTAATTGGAGCTCTGAGACGTCTCCTGCATATGTGTGTGTGTGTGTGTGTGTTCACAGTTGCCATAGGAATCAGCTAAGTGCTTGCGTCCATTCGACAAAATTATTTCTGACTTCAAAGCCACTGTGGGAAAACACTGTTTCACTGGAAGTGACGGGAACGGTTGACAGACTGGAGATTACCATAGGAGGAGAGTAACAGGATTGTGGGGAGAGTGTGTGTGAGAGACTCAATCAGACAAAGTTAATGCAATCTGTAAGAGACGAGAGAGGTCACAGGTGAGAAATGGCAAATACTGCTGATGTTCAGGTGTATATCAGTATGTAGAGTCTCTACTTTAAAGAGTCCTCTCCTGCTGATGTTCAGGTGTATATCAGTATGTAGTGTCTCTACTTTAAAGAGTCCTCTCCTGCTGATGTTCAGGTGTATATCAGTATGTAGTGTCTCTACTTTAAAGAGTCCTCTCCTGCTGATGTTCAGGTGTATATCAGTATGTAGAGTCTCTACTTTAAAGAGTCCTCTCCTGCTGATGTTCAGGTGTATATCAGTATGTAGTGTCTCTACTTTAAAGAGTCCTCTCCTGCTGATGTTCAGGTGTATATCAGTATGTAGTGTCTCTACTTTAAAGAGTCCTCTCCTGCTGATGTTCAGGTGTATATCAGTAAGTAGAGTCTCTACTTTAAAGAGTCCTCTGCTGCTGATGTTCAGGTGTATATCAGTATGTAGCGTCTCTACTTTAAAGAGTCCTCTCCTGCTGATGTTCAGGTGTATATCAGTATGTAGTGTCTCTACTTTAAAGAGTCCTCTCCTGCTGATGTTCAGGTGTATATCAGTATGTAGTGTCTCTACTTTAAAGAGTCCTCTCCTGCTGATGTTCAGGTGTATATCAGTATGTAGTGTCTCTACTTTAAAGAGTCCTCTCCTGCTGATGTTCAGGTGTATATCAGTATGTAGCGTCTCTACTTTAAAGAGTCCTCTCCTGCTGATGTTCAGGTGTATATCAGTATGTAGCGTCTCTACTTTAAAGAGTCCTCTCCTGCTGATGTTCAGGTGTATATCAGTATGTAGTGTCTCTACTTTAAAGAGTCCTCTCCTGCTGATGTTCAGGTGTATATCAGTATGTAGAGTCTCTCCTGGGACATGTCTCCATGCTTTAATGTTCAAAAAGCTCTTTATTTTCCAATGGAGGCGTTTCAGACACACACTACAGGAAAGGGTAAACCCCAAGATCATATCTGTATAGAAGAACCTGTATTAACTTCCTTACAGCTGATTCCAAAGTTTTTTTGGCTGCTTGATGTCTGTTGTTTCACCAATGTGATTTGGGCTCTCTGTGACCTTTTCAGTAATTGAATACAAAGCAGTTTATCCCAGACATTGCCAATAAGTTAGACCTTATTCAAGCTTGTAGATCATCATTAAAGGAGCATTTATTGTTTGTAACAACGCCTGCTTCCTTGCTCAAGGACAGGAAATGTTGGTTGAAACCTCAAGATAATTTGTAATCAAGTCCTCGGACATTTTATCTTTGGGGTCGTAAGGTCGACATTTAAATTTGACTGTAAGTGGAAACAGTCACTGAAACATAATCCGTTGGTTTCTTGGATTATAGTTTAGAAGCATTGAGTTAAGCGTAGTGGCTGTCCCCATCTTTTATTTACAAAACAAGAGAGAAAGTGCTAAATAACACTTGAAAAGCACAATTCAAATGTCACAATTAGCTTCCGTTCATTGAAAACACTCTGAAAGGTTTACAATTGCAAGACTAAAAACAAAGACAGCACCCAGCCTGTAATACAACGTGGAAATGACACTTATTATCCTCTAATGGGATCATAATCCCCTGCTTTTAATTATGTAGTGTCTTGTTCTTTCTGTCTTCATAATGGAAAGTACTGAATCGGTTCTAGTAAAGGTAGGCCTTGTCAAAAAATTAAGTAGGATACATACTTTCTTCTGCTTGGTATGGTATCTATACTGCAGCAGATTCTGTTTCCGATGCAGGCCTTCAAACAGTATCTGAGAAGAGTTTCTGAGTGTGTGCACTTGGGAGAATGTTATCAGGGAAATATATAAGGCTGTTTGCACCATAGGGGATACGCTGGGAAAGTGACACTGAATGTTTTATTGAATTTTAAATAAGAAAAAGCAGATTAAACACAAGCAGAAGGAGGAGACTATGAGGGGTATTTCTCACTATATAACAGGTGATTATAGGTGGATAACAGGTGTCACTGGCACACCTAATCTCATTAATCTCAGTAATCTCATTTTGTTAACAAGAGGAAATGAAACGCTGCAGCAAATGTTTGTTCTGTTGCTGTCAAAGGGTTCTGATGGATACATACGAGGAGGTACTAGAAGATCATAAGGGGCTATAAGAGGTCTTCTTTAAGAGGTTTCAAGGATCTTTTAGGAGGCGTCAGGGTGTCTTAAAGTTTATTTACACACTGTAATGAGATAAGTATCGTTTAACTAAGGTTTTCTTTTGCAGAAATTGCGGTTGCTTACATTTGTTCTGCTCTATTGCTGGGATAATTACACACTAACCTTGGCTCTTTAGGGCCTTTAATTGGAAACTCAGAGCTTTTTTCAACATGCAAACTGTTTGCTTTTTAAAGTTATAGTGCAGGAATGGCGTTCTGAGCACAGAGTGGTGCATGTTATTGCATTTCATCCAGTGTGTGGCTAGCTAATCGCCAACTGCCCAGGCTACTTCAACGGTTAAGGTAACGTCCAACCTCTGTTCCCAATCAGGCTAACACTGTTAGCTGTAGCTTGCAGTGTGCTAGCGTCGTTAGCTGCTAGCCTCCGGCTCAACCGTCGCCATGTTGAGAGCTATATGAAAGCAGTCCTCTGTTTCTAAATATCTGAAATGTGAATAGAGTTAAATGAACAGATTGATATCACTCTCAACTTTGTACAATGTGTATCTTGGCTGAGCACAAAGACTGGCAACTTGTGGAAAGCCTAAAGCTCACAAAAGCCACTTGTAGGCTAGTTGTTTTTGTAAAATGTTATTATGCAAGGATGTACAAAGATCTGTTTCCCCTGATTTCAGAGTGTAAACGGAGGACGACCCCTCCTCTCAATATATCAGTCAGTCTCATTCATGTATTTCATCTCACAAGAGTTCTCCTGAAATTGACTCTCTTGAAAAATCCAGTTTGTTTTAAACACTGACTGATGATCCTGAATGTATGTCTGAAACAGGTGTAAGCTGTTGACGTACCAGGAGGACCTCCCTCAGATCTCCGTGGTCTTCATCTTCGTGAACGAGGCCCTGTCGGTGATCCTGCGCTCCGTCCACAGTGTGGTCAACCACACTCCGGCTCACGTGCTCAAGGAGATCATCCTGGTGGACGACAACAGTGACAGCGGTAAGATCTTCCACAGCTCTGCTAGTATGATGAATTAATAAGGACTTCTGGACAATTGTGTTTAACCCCTGGTGTCTTCTGTGGGATATTGATAGTGGTCACTGACTGTATCCTCTCTGACGTTAAATCCTGAAGCCTGTAGAGCCTGCAGTTCATTTCTCTACTTGTTCAGTGGAGACAGTCACCCTATTTGTTACCATTTCTTTCCTGGTGGAACATGAGTGTCAACGTCGAGAAGTCGTTGTTGTTGTTATGCTATTTTTTCTCATGGATGTTGTCGGTGTGTGTGACTCTCCTTGTGTGTTGGTTTGTGAGTAACACTCGAAGACACGGAGAGAGACCCCTGAGGGCGGATGATTCGTGAACACTGGGCTTTCACATAGCTTAAACAAAAGAGGCGAGAGAAAGGATGGGATTTGTCTGGTCCTTTTCCCAACTGCTGCGTATACTACAGTCTCCATGGTGATGTGGGCTTCAGTCGCCTCCGCACCATCGAGGCTGACAATGCTCGGCTCCATATCCTTAAAGCTTTCCAGTTTTCAGAGCGAGGGACAATGAACTAGATTTCAGACGACACTTGGCCCTCCTTCGCTTGGCACAGAGTTACAGGGCTGCCTCCCTCAGGCTGGCGAGTAGAAAAAGGACGCGGGAATAACATACTGAAAGAAGAAGGCCGAGCAAGAGTCACCACTGGCACATCTCCACTCTCCGCCGAGGCACTAACAGCCTACCATTAAACAGACTCCGTTAGAAGCCAGAGTATAAATGGGAGCCAACCCTTCCTCTCATTATATCAGTCAGTCTCTTCCATACATTTCGCCCTGCAAGGGTTCTCCTATTTTCAAAACTCAAGGGCTTTATAGTCAGGCACAGGAGTAAAAGTACAAGTACTCAGATCTTGTACTTGAGTAAAGTAGAAGTACTCAGATCTTGTACTTGAGTAAAGTAGAAGTACTTGAGTAAAAGTAGAAGTACTCAGGTCTTGTACTTGAGTAAAGTAGAAGTACTCAGATCTTGTTCTTGAGTAAAAGTAGAAGTACTCAGATCTTGTTCTTGAGTAAAAGTAGAAGTACTCTGATCTTGTACTTGAGTAAAGTAGAAGTACTTGAGTAAAGTAGAAGTACTCAGGTCTTGTACTTGAGTAAAGTAGAAGTACTCAGATCTTGTTCTTGAGTAAAAGTAGAAGTACTCTGATCTTGTACTTGAGTAAAGTAGAAGTACTCAGATCTTGTACTTGATTAAAGTAGAAGTACTCAGATCTTGTACTTGAGTTAAAGTAGAAGTACTCAGATCTTGTACTTGAGTAAAGTAGAAGTACTCAGATCTTGTACTTGAGTAAATTAGAAGTACTTGAGTAAAAGTAGAAGTACTCAGGTCTTGTACTTGAGTAAAGTAGTACTCAGGTATTGTACTTGAGTAAAGTAGAAGTACTCAGGTCTTGTACTTGAGTAAAGTAGAAGTACTCAGATCTTGTACTTGAGTAAAGTAGAAGTACTCAGATCTTGTACTTGAGTAAAGTAGAAGTACTCAGGTCTTGTTCTTGAGTAAAGTAGAAGTACCAGAGTGTAGGAATACTCTGTCACAGTGAAAGTATTCAAAATGTTCCTCCAGTAAAGTAGAAAGTACTCTCCTCTAAATGTACTTAAAGTAGCGACAGTAAAAGTAGTCATTGTCTGATTGGTCCATTTCAGAATAATATCTCTGATATGTTTTATAATGATTGATCATTAAAGTGTTCTCAGAGCTGGTAAAGGTGCAGCTAGTTCTAATGGCTTTGTATACTGCAGGGTAGCTGCTGGATTTACTGCAGGTGAACTAAAGTCTGATTTAAGGGAGATTATATTTACCATCATTAATCCAGATCTGCCTAGCAACTGAAGTTATTCAATAAATGTAGTGGAGTAAAAGTACACCATTTACCTCAAAATTGTACTTGCTTTCCAATATTCTTGACATAGAAATAAGTAATGGAAGAAGGAATAGAAATAAACTTTATTATTCAGTTTAATTAAATATTATCTCCCCTCTCCTGCAAACATTTTATTATTCTGTGTAAAAGGAAAGAGCAAAAACTCCCATTGAAGTCTCTTTTGAAAACTTTGTAGTAGTACATCGGGTCATTGTTAATTGTTACTTTAATGTTAAAAGGATAAAAGACCGTGTAATTCGAAAGGTTTTAATGAACATAGTGAACCCAAAGAGAAGTACTGTCTGACTAAGCGTGTCTTTTTTCAAGGTTTTGTCCCAGTGTTGCTTCCCTATTATCAATCTGAAGCTCTAAAACCCTCTCTGCACCACCTGGCCAGCACCACACTGCAGACAGACAGTCGGTTAGCTTCTAACTGATGAACATAATGGAGCATTTAGCAGCTAAAGACTCAGATACCTCTCTCAGGATTCAGTGGAGATTGATTACAGGCTGAAGCGGTGGAGAAAATTGGGCTTACATTCACCAAGGTGCCTGAAATCCAACTACTAATAACTGTGGCTTTCAGCTTCACATTATCAGCTTTAGACGGTGATGTGAAGTCAATGTTGCATTTATTGTTTGCATCGTGATAACAATGAATGCTGATTCAAGCATTTACAGAAAGAGGAAAAGCCCACTGAATAAGCAATGCAAGAGGTTTGGACAGCCTTAATTTGTTGATGTCAGATATTTTCATTTTTACACACAAAGTTGGTATCCCATTTCCACTAATTAAACCCCAGAGATTTCCCTCATTTCCCTCAATGACACCTCAGGCATTGAATCTGTTAGATTTCAGTTGTTACAAGCAAAGGAGTAGCAAATTAAAGAGGCCCTATTGAACTTTGGGGGGGGGGGGGGCGTTCTCTTTCCTGTAGTGATTTATATAGATTTTGGTGCATGTAAAGGGTCTGTAAAGACTAAAATCCCAAACTTTTATAGTTTAGTAACATCACCTGTGCTTTTATTGGCTAGCGCTCCAACACATTGTACGTGAGAGGCTAAGGGGCGGGACAACAGAGCCGGCCAGCTAACCAGTCAGAGCAGACTGGGCTCTGGTTTCAGACAGAGGGTGAAAAGAGGTGCTCTAGCACAGGCAGTATGAGAAACATAAAGAGCTTTTTGAGCATTAAAGCATGGAGACATGTCCCAGTAGAGGCACTACATATGACCTTTTTAAATATGTTGTACAGCAGCAAGCCAAAAACAGAGAGCTGAACCCTCATTACAACTTCTCACCTTTGTTAACATTAGTGTGCAGTTCACTGACATCGCGCTGAAAGGTGTGGATGTTTCTGCTGCTCACTCGTGCACGTTTGGTACAAATTCAGATCACTCCCGCTAACCGACACATCCGTCAGTGGCGCTAACTGTATGTTTACACACAGTGATGATGATGTGTGCAGAAGTGTGAGACGTTTCCCGGGAGCCGCTCTGCTGTGACATTAGACAATTAACATGCAGGCGGCGCTGCTTGACCTTTTCTGGATGGCTCGGCGTGTCCCCTCTCATTTAAACAAGGCTCAGTGAGATGAGTGGAGGTACAGCCACACTCTCCTGGCATAATAAATCAAGCGCGGGAGGCATGTTTGCTTTGTAGCCACGACACATTTCCTCCGTTGACATTTATTGGTGGCTGAGAGGTTTATTCCCAGCGCTGGATCCAACGCTCTGAACTAAAGTCACATTCCCAGTGATGGGCTTTGGCTGTGTGTGTGTGTGGCAAAACAATTCATCGTTGTTTGCTATGTTAGCACAAAAAAAAAAGGCTTAATGAGCCCTACAAGATCCAATTCCAGCAAAATACCACCACCAAATTGATAACTTAATGATTCATATAATGAAACAGGATATAAACTGAGCAGCGGTTGAATACAGCTCGTGTTAATTTCGAGTGGAGCTGAATTACTTTAAACATTGCGTACATTAAATGGGATTAAGTGATGGAGGAGTGGCTCGCTAATGTACTGCAGGATATTTGTTTTTGTAAAAAACACTGTTTTTATTTCCTACGATAAACTTCTTTGTGTCGAATTGAGCTTAGTTTTTGGGGGGGAAATGTTGTGTCTATTAAAAGTCTAAATGACTCTACAGAGAGATAATCAGATATCGCTTTGTAAACTGCAGAAGAAATAAGATGAAAAATTGGGGAAAAAGGTAATAATAATAATAATAATAATAACAATAATAATAATAATGATAATAATAACAATAATAATACTAATAATAATGATAATAATAATAATAATAATAATAATAATGATAATAATAATAATAATAATAATAATGATAATAATAATAATAATAATAATATGTAATAATAATAATAATAACAATAATAATAATAATAACAATAATAATAATAATAACAATAATAATAATAATAATAATAATAATAATAACAATAATAATAATAATAATAATAATAACAATAATAATAACATAAATGAACAAATAATAAAATATAAGATATGAATAAAAAACGTATAAAGGAATTATACAAAAAACAATGAATTGATAATGTGTTCATTAACATTCTGCAGAATTTGTATTCGCTACATAACATTTATTTGGTGTTATTTAGTTTACTTTGAGCTCAGTAAACTTAATTTCCTTTGCTCAAAGTAAACTTTATTGTCAACCTTCTGTGCGTGAGATACAGATAGGGAAATTGAAGTGATGTTTCTCACAACCCTGAGGAATACAAGTTTAAATATCTACAAATACATAAACAAACATTCCCACATTAAGAGGCATGAATACAAATCAAAATATAAAGGCACAACAGTGAATATATACAAAAATAACAGTCACTTATACACAGATCAAGATGTAATGCAAAGGATTGCCCATAGCAGCCTAAAGTGTCTGGTTCCGGATGTCCGTCTCTCTCTGTGTGTTTTTATATTAAATCTGAATCTTAATAAACTGCTTCCTATCACTACTTGCACTAAGAGGGAAGTAGAGTATGAGCAGGTTATACAATGCATTAAGAAAAATGAGGATAGGTGATTTAAAAACCGAGGTTTGAATGTAATCCAGGTTAAAGAGTTCGTTCCTGGTGGTTGTGTTCCTTATAATTTAACCGTCAGTGATACAGAATTTTAAATGAATAATAAGTAGGTTAAAGAAGGAGGAGGGAAAAAACATGCACCCATTTTCCACCTTGCTGTTCCCAGTAAGGGGTGGATAACCTCCGTACTGCTGACACACCGCTGCACTGGTTATTTCCGTTGTGCACAGGTCGACTGCCAGAACGCTCTCCACTTACAGTGAGGGGTCTGTACTGTCTCACTGCATGTGGATACTACTCCAGGGTGGGGAGTATCATCTTACATTAGTTTTTGAATATTTGATAGACCTCACATGACTTGTGGTTAGATGGTTTACATGTTCGATAACCTCACTAGGTTGGGAGGGGGTTATCAGTAACCTAATCTGAGATCACAATATTAAATACAAATAAATATAAGAGAACATCTTTATCATAATATAATAAGAGGTTTACCTTTTTAAATATATGATTTATTTATTGTATTTTATTCATTTATTATTGTTTTAATATTTTTAAAATATATTTATTTAATTTTATGTTTTTTGTTTTAATTATCTGTATAGTTATTATATATTGTTTTTCTCTAACTGTTACTTTT
This sequence comes from Eleginops maclovinus, assembly GCF_036324505.1. Lineage (NCBI taxonomy): Eukaryota > Metazoa > Chordata > Actinopteri > Perciformes > Eleginopidae > Eleginops > Eleginops maclovinus. The sequence goes on from NC_086360.1 coordinate 27,220,701, forward strand.
GGACTCCCCAATATTAAATGCAATGCTAATAAATAAAAGAGAAAAGATATACTGAAAGAAAAATAATATGTCAACCTTTTAAATATATGATTTCTTTCCTACTGTTTTTATTTTACTTTATTTATTTATTAGTATGTTAATTAATTATTTCATTTAATTTATTTTTATTCATTTATTAATTATTATTTTGTATATTTTGTATTTGTTTCTATTTAAAACTGTTTTGCTGTTTTTAGCCTAGAATTTATGTTAAAATCAGGAGTTCATATTCTGAGCAAAGTGCATCTGTTAAAGAACTGAGTCAATAAAATAAATTCAACAAAGAAGAACATCTGTTGTGTAGCAGAGACTTTAACTTTTGTAAACACACAATGAAACACGACTGACGGTTGTGAGGCTGATCTCTCTGGATCAGAAGCAGAGAATCCTGCAGCTTATTCTGAATACAGGTGCACTGCAAGTTAGTGAGCACATAAAAGGCACTTTGTAGGAGGATTTATTTCAGGCTTTGTTGCATGCAAGTTTACCTCAGTTTAAATAATCCAAAGCAAGTTCTCTGTGCCATCTATTCTTAACACAGCGGCTTTCATAATCTCCCTTGTCGCCGAAAGGAATTCATGGTGCTCTCGCAGTCTACTAAGCATTCATTTAAAAATTCCTAGTATGATGGATAGTTATTTATCCTCCGCTATGTTTCACCGCTAGTCCTTTTTAAAATGTATTCCCCACTCCATAACTCTCCGTCGGTGGACACAGTCCAATGTTTTATTTGCTAGGATCAGAGCGAGGCACCATAACTTCTCTCCTTCCAGTAATTATTGCACCCTAATAGCTTTTATCATATTGCAGCTGCAGGGCCGGCTGATGATGAAGGAGGCCCAGGTTCAAAACCTTCAACAGTGCAAAGGAAACAAGGCTGGAGCTTTTTAAAGAGGCCGACGCAGCTTTTAACGGCGACCAATCAAACCAGGAATGCAGTGGATTCGAGCCTCGTTATTTCTGAGTGATCGTACGTGTCATAAATGCTAAATGCTAACAGCGTGCTAATTTGTTCAGAAACGCTTTAGACCTAACAATAAAAAGAGAGATGGAAGACTAAAGGAAGGTCGAACTGTGAGCTCTTTGATATCAATGTGAAGTTCAATTTAAGGGAACTATTTGTATATTTTTGCTTTTCTTTTTGATTTGAAACTCCTTGTGGCTGGTTAAGGGTAACTTAACACCAGGTTTGCTAAATATAGACAATAAACATCCACGTTTGCATTCCATTAGTGTTGAAGAAGCTACTTACACTCAAATTAACAATAGGTAAAATTGCTGTAGAATCACCAGGATTATCAATAAGTGTATGAAAGACACGCCCCTTTTGGCTAAGATAATATGATTCATTATCAAACTATAGTTCAATATTTTGTCTGATTGAGTTTTTCATTTACATCCCATCCTCTGCAAAAAGTCTCTGGATAAATCTGAGGAACATGAGATGATAAGATGGGGAGGAAATGTAAAATAATATATTCCTCTTTTAAGAACATATTTCTAATATTTCAATTGAAACAAAAAACGAAGACATCTCTGAAGTCACCTCTTTTCACCCTCTGTCTGAAACCAGAGCCCAGTCTGCTCTGATTGGTTAGCTGGCCGGCTCTGTTGTGATTGGTCAACCGCCTAGAGATGTCCCGCCCCTTAGCCTATCAAGTACAATGTGTTGGAGCGCTTGTCAATAGAGGTGTGACTGTTATGTGGTGATGTCACTATGTTCAGGAAGTAAACAAAGGAGTCCAATGGCATTTCAGGTAGGGAGCACAGGGATTTTAGCCTTTGCAGACCATTGACATGCACCAAAACCTATACAACACACTAGAGGAAAGGGAAAACTCCAAAAGCATGATAGGGCTTCTTTAATCGTTAGAGTACATCCCCGGACTCTTGCAGGCAGACACAGAGAAAGTTTCCATGAGTGTTCGCCTTAATTTGGTGTCAAATGCTAACACCCGTTAGCTTCAAGGGTCACTGCTCCCCCTCTCTGTGTTATGTTATCCTTCCACTCGCTGACTCCCCACAGCCCCACAGAGAGGGGATTAGACAGTTCTCTTCTTTCTCTGTCTGATTTATGATGCGAGCCACACTGGCTAGGTGTGGATGCTGCTCAGAGCCACAAGCGTCCTTATTAATCTCTCCCTCAGAAAGTGGAGCGCTCAGCAGTAACCCAGAGGAGAAACTCAAACACTCATCCATCCTCCGACAAAACACAGGCGGCAATTTGTGCAACTGGCTGTTTATCCGGGGAAACTTTATTTTTTAAAGTTATGACAGCCACACTCGTCTGGGAGAGCAGAGACGGAGAGATGTTGTAATCCAGCTGGAATAAAGACGTCAGATGGGATGATCAAATGGATTTCTATATGTTAGTTGGATTTGATTTATGAGCGTCGAGGCTGCCGAAATCAAACCAGTTTCTCGTTTAAAATGCATGAGCCCTCGGTGTAGGTTTTACCTTCCTCATTAGTTTTACTTTCTTTCCCCGAGCTCAACCATGTATATTTAAATGTGCCAGGTAGGGCCTCTCGTCACACCAATGTATTGCACTTCTTAAGGAAATATTTAGAGTAAGAGGTTTTGACTTATTCTCTTTACATTTACAAAAGTAGGCTACCAGCAGTGGCTCAGTCAGTACGGCTTGGACTGGGAATTGAAGGGGTTGCTGGTTCAAGTCCCAGAACAAACCTAAAATATGGAGTGTGGACCATGGTCAAGGCACCGGACACCCCCACTAGGATGGGTTGAATGCAGAGGTCAAATTTCCCTGTGTGTGCTCTGTGCATGTGTGAAAAATGTAAGAGGGTTTCATCCTCCGATTCTTATAGCATTGTGGCATCGAGTGAAGGTGGATGTGATGGTGCTGCAACACATTTTTTGATGGGTGGAAATGTTAGTTAAATCTCCCATTATGAATCCCAGATATCTTTCATTGTACTTTTTGACTTTTGAGTTAAAACTGTCAAGCAGGTCAAAATATGTCAGAGCGGGTTATAGGGTATTAAGTTATAAAATTAAAGAGTCCTCTCCTGCTGATGTTCAGGTGTATATCAGTATGTAGTGTCTCTACTTTAAAGAGTCCTCTCCTGCTGATGTTCAGGTGTATATCAGTATGTAGAGTCTCTACTTTAAAGAGTCCTCTCCCGCTGATGTTCAGGTGTATATCAGTACGTAGAGTCTCTACTTTAAAGAGTCCTCTCCTGCTGATGTTCAGGTGTATATCAGTATGTAGTGTCTCTACTTTAAAGAGTCCTCTCCTGCTGATGTTCAGGTGTATATCAGTATGTAGTGTCTCTACTTTAAAGAGTCCTCTCCTGCTGATGTTCAGGTGTATATCAGTATGTAGAGTCTCTACTTTAAAGAGTCCTCTCCTGCTGATGTTCAGGTGTATATCAGTATGTAGAGTCTCTACTTTAAAGAGTCCTCTCCTGCTGATGTTCAGGTGTGTATCAGTATGTAGAGTCTCTACTTTAAAGAGTCCTCTCCTGCTGATGTTCAGGTGTGTATCAGTATGTAGTGTCTCTACTTTAAAGAGTCCTCTCCTGCTGATGTTCAGGTGTATATCAGTATGTAGTGTCTCTACTTTAAAGAGTCCTCTCCTGCTGATGTTCAGGTGTATATCAGTATGTAGTGTCTCTCCTGGGACATGTCTCCATGCTTTAAGGTTCAAAAAGCTCTTTATTTTTCTCATACTGCCTGTGACGCAGCACCTCTTTTCACCCTCCGTCTGAAACCAGAGCCCAGTCTGCTCTAATTGGTTAGCTGGCTGGGTCTGTTGTGATTGGTCAACCCGCTTGGAGATGTCCCGCCCCCTAGAGTATCATGTAAAATGTGTTGGAGCGCTAGCCAATAGAAGCACGTAAACAAGGTTTCTGGAGGGTACTCTGGGATTTTAGCCTTTGCAGACCATTTTCTTGCACTAAAACCTATAAACCACTGTAAAGATTTCATTCAGAAATCTCTTGTTCTTGCTCAGGATTGGAGGGCTTTTCACTGTAAGGTGAGACTGCTGGTGCTACATGCAGGTAGCTAGGCTAATGCTAAGCTAGATGATGATGATCAGTATTTTTCACACATTCACCGCCGGCTTGTTAAACATTTAGATCTGGTTTTCTATTCCTATACTTGTTGAATACTGAGGACCTGTGTTGTGTATTTGGAGGCTTTGGAGTTGTCTAGCTTGAGGTAACAGCTAATGTAAAGTTGAGTGAGCTGCTAATGTGACAAATAAGTTTAGCTGTTGAATAATGACTTAGTTATGTAATTACTTTTCAAAGTGTAATGAGAAACTGATTGCATTGTTCTTCTTACTCGCCTGACAATGTTTCCCATCACTTTTGTTTTTAGCCGAAGTCCTGAAATTAAGACTCAAGTGAAGTTGGACGATTCTGAAAGTACATTATCATTTGCTACAGCTGCCTGGTTAGTGTCCTCACCACTCATTCGGATGTCATTTAAAGGACGATTCTCTCTAATCTTCCCTCTTGCAGTGGAGCTGAAATTCAACTTGGACCAATATGTGAACAAGCGCTACCCGGGCCTGGTGAAGATCGTGAGGAACAGCAAGCGGGAAGGCCTGATCAGAGCCCGGATTCACGGGTGGAACGCCGCCACGGCTCCCGTCGTTGGATTCTTTGATGCCCACGTCGAGTTCAACACTGGCTGGTAAGAGAAGGTCACATTTGACACACTCCTCTTGTCCTTTCTCATCTTTAATGTCCATGCTTTGCTTTTTATGTTTGCACTACAGAAGGATGTCATGTCCGATTATTATCGTGGAAATATGCAGTTTAGTGAGCCGCAAGCGAATGTCAACTCAAGCTGACACAGCTCTTTTTCTGCTACTTTGTACTTCCCCACTACATTTCAGAGATAAATGGTGTACTTTTATTCCTCTACATTTATTTAACCCCTTTAGTTGCTAGGCAGATTTGGATTAATGATGTGAGATATAATCTCCCTTAAATCAGACTTTAGTTCACCTGCAGTAAATCCAGCAGCTACCCTGCAGTATACAAAGCCATTAGAACTAGCTGCACCTTTACCAGCTCTGAGAACACTTTAATGATCAATCATTATAAAACATATCAGAGATATTATTCTGAAATGGACCAATCAGACAATGACTACTTTTACTGTCACTACTTTAAGTACATTTAGAGGAGAGTACTTTCTACTTTCACTGGAGGAACATTTAGAATACTTTTACTGTGACAGAGTATTCCTACACTCTGGTACTTCTACTTTACTCAAGTACAGGATCTGAGTACTTTTACTTTACTCAAGAACAAGATCTGAGTACTTGTACTTTACTCAAGTACAAGACCTGAGTAATTCTACTTTTACTCAAGTACAAGACATGAGTACTTCTACTTTACTCAAGTACAAGACCTGAATACTTCTACTTTTACTCAAGTACAAGATCTGAGTACTTCTACTTTACTCAAGTACAAGATCTGAGTACTTCTACTTTACTCAAGACCAATACCTGAGTACTTCTACTTTACTCAAGTACAAGATCTGAGTACTTCTACTTTACTCAAGTACAAGACCTGAATACTTCTACTTTTACTCAAGTACAAGATCTGAGTACTTCTACTTTACTCAAGTACAAGATCTGAGTACTTCTACTTTACTCAAGAACAAGACCTGAGTACTTCTCCCACCTTTGCTTGCAGGTAACTCAAGTTTTAAAATGAATGTAGTGAAGTAGAAAGTACAATACTTCCCTTTGAATTATAACGGAGTAGAAGTAAAATACCTCAAATGTCCATCTTGAGTACGGTACTTGAGTAAAAGTACCCCCCCCCCCCGCCACCACTGGCAGTGACACTTGTTATTAGTCAGGGTTTATCATGAATAAACTCTCCTTCATCTCCTCTGTATAAGTGATGGGTTTGTTTCGAGCTGAATAAAACGACAGCACAATTTAAATCAGCTGTCCGGTACACACACCCGCTGACAGGATGGAGAGGTGAGAGTGAGAGTAATTAAAGAGGGAGCACACATTTCCAGCGTTTCCACATAATCTCACCTGCCGGCTCGGGGCTTATGCTGCAATATGAAATGACTTCAGGGGGTCTCAGCCCAATGTCTGCCGGCTGCTCCGCTTTACCCGCAAACAAGTCACTCAGACACATGTAATTGGCACCTTATTTGAGCCTGTCGCGTTGTCAGTATGTGAAGAGGAAGAGTAGCTATTGTTCCCTGGGAAGCTGTCTGGGAGGAAGGAGGAGGAAGAGGAGGAAGAGGAAGGATCAAGGTGAGGACAAGGAGGGATCAAGAGGAGGGATGGAGGGATGGAGGGGAGGACAAGGGGGGAGGAAAGGGAGGAGAAGGAGGAGGGAAGGACCAAGAGGATGAGAGGGAGGAAGAGTAGGAGGGATGTAGGAAGAGGAGGGATGACTGGGAGGACAAGGTGGGATGAAGGATGAAGAGGAAGAGGAGGAGGAGGAGGAGAGATGGAGTAGGAGGAGAGATGGAGGAGGAGGAGGGAGGAGTAAAGGAGGAAGATGAAGAGGAGGAGGGATGGAGGATGAGGGGAAGGGAGAGGAGGAGGAGGAGGATAAGGAGGGATGGAGGGAAAAGGAGGAGGAGGAAAGATGAGGAGGAGGGAGAGGAGGAGGACAAGGAGGGAGGAAGAGGAGGGATAAAGTTGAGGACAAGTTGGGATGAAGGAGGAAGAGGAGGAGGACTGGAGGAGCAGGAGGAGGAGGAAGAGAGATGGAGGAAGAGGAGAAGGAGAGATGGAGGAAGAGGAGGAGGAGGAGGAGGAGGAGAGATTTGTTCCGGTTATAGAATGTTAACGTGTCCATATATGGAGTTCCTCTATTTTGCCGATCTTGCCATCAGGCTTGTAAACAGTTAGTATAACACTTTTCTAAATCAAGGTAAAGAAAGGCAATTCATGATGATTGTATAAGCACAAACACACAAGAAAATATAACAAGTGAATACATTTCCTGCTGAAAATACTGTAAATACTTTAAATCCTGTAAATCCTTTAAATACTTTAAGCTGCATAAATGTCTAAACTTCCCATCAAACTGCAGGACAGTAAAATGACAGTAGTAGAATTTTCCGAGGAGAAGTAATTGTAGTAGTAGTATTATTTGTAGTAGTTATATTCATAGTAGAAGTATTTCTGGTCATATGTTTAGTAGTCTTAATCAAAGTATTATTAGTAGTAGCGTTTATAGTAGAATTTGTAGTAGTTGAATCTTATCTTAGAAGTACTTGGAAGTAGAAGAAGTAATATTCATCATTGTAGTCAAAGCAGTACAAGTGTCAGTAAGGAAGTACTGTATATGGAGAAGTAGTAGAGTACCAGTGAAAAAGCTTGGTATTTAAAATATATATAAAATATCCACCATTTGATTCTACCTGAACGATGACTGAGTTTCAGTGTCAGTACAAAACAAGATACCAACAGAAAAGGAAGCAGTCTAGATTTCCAACCTAACAGGTGAAGGCTTTGCTCGGTCCCAGTATCAATACAACTACATATGTTTCTTTGAAATGAACATAAAGAAGCATTGCCAACATCCTTCTGCAGTATATAAACTGCCTCATGAACACAGGAGACATAGGTATCAGTAGAAGCAGGCTTTCTGTTCACTTAATTTACTAGTAGAGCTCTAAAGAAGGTCCCTCTTTGTTATGAAAGCTCTGCGGGTCAGGGTGAGCGTGACCCTGTTAGGAAAACATTGTCTACCCTGTATTCCTCTGACACTTACCACCAAACACTTCAACCTTGTAACCCCTGCAGTGATTCTCTTTAAAGCACCTGTTTGGTAGCATGAACGCCCAGAGGCTGGGAGAAAAAGTTCCTTATGTGCCTCAACGCTGATGATAATTGATACCCAGGTGAAGCCCTTGTCGGTTTCCCATCTGCTCCAAAATAGACGTTCCTTTCATGCCCCCACGCAGTCCGCTCACCTACGTAAAAGGTTTCCTCTTCCTCCGCGCATTCTCGCTTTGAGTTAGTTCACCTGCTGCCAAAGTGTGAGTTTTCACACACCTCTCTCACCCACATACCCGCCTCCACGCTCCTTTAATAAGTCTTTCATTGCTTTAGAGGGAGGGTTTATTTACAGGAAGCAGATGTGGAAGAAGTACTCAGATCTTGTGTTTGAGTAAAGTAGAAGTACTCAGATCTTGTGCTTGAGTAAAAGTAGAAGTACTCAGATCTTGTGTTTGAGTAAAAGTAGAAGTACTCAGGTCTTGTGCTTGAGTAAAAGTAGAAGTACTCAGATCTTGTTCTTGAGTAAAAGTAGAAGTACTCAGATCTTGTACTTGAGTAAAGTAGAAGTACTCAGGTCTTGTTCTTGAGTAAAGTAGAAGTACTCGGGTCTTGTGCTTGAGTAAAAGTAGAAGTACTCAGATCTTGCACTTGAGTAAAGTAGAAGTACTCAGATCTTGTACTTGAGTAAAAGTAGAAGTACTCGGGTCTTGTGCTTGAGTAAAGTAGAAGTACTCAGGTCTTGTTCTTGAGTAAAAGTAAAAGTACTCAGATCTTGTACTTGAGTAAAGTAGAAGTACTCTGATCTTGTACTTGAGTAAAAGTAGAAGTACTCGGGTCTTGTGCTTGAGTAAAGTAGAAGTACTCAGATCTTGTACTTGAGTAAAGTAGAAGTACTCAGATCTTGTACTTGAGTAAAAGTAGAAGTACTCGGGTCTTGTGCTTGAGTAAAAGTAGAAGTACTCAGATCTTGCACTTGAGTAAAGTAGAAGTACTCAGATCTTGTTCTTGAGTAAAGTAGAAGTACTCAGATCTTGTACTTGAGTAAAGTAGAAGTACTCAGGTCTTGTTCTTGAGTAAAGTAGAAGTACTCAGGTCTTGTACTTGAGTAAAGTAGAAGTACTCAGATCTTGTTCTTGAGTAAAGTAGAAGTACTCAGATCTTGTACTTGAGTAAAGTAGAAGTACTCAGGTCTTGTTCTTGAGTAAAGTAGAAGTACTCAGATCTTGTACTTGAGTAAAAGTAGAAGTACTCGGGTCTTGTGCTTGAGTAAAAGTAGAAGTACTCAGATCTTGCACTTGAGTAAAGTAGAAGTACTCAGATCTTGTTCTTGAGTAAAGTAGAAGTACTCAGATCTTGTACTTGAGTAAAGTAGAAGTACTCAGGTCTTGTACTTGAGTAAAGTAGAAGTACTCAGGTCTTGTTCTTGAGTAAAGTAGAAGTACTCAGGTCTTGTACTTGAGTAAAGTAGAAGTACTCAGGTCTTGTACTTGAGTAAAGTAGAAGTACTCAGATCTTGTACTTGAGTAAAGTAGAAGTACCAGAGTGTAGGAATACTCTGTCTCAGTAAAAGTATTCTAAATGTTCCTCCAGTGAAAGTAGAAAGTACTCTCATCTAAATGTACTTAAAGTAGCGACAGTAAAAGTAGTCATTGTCTGATTGGTCCATTTCAGAATAATATCTCTGATATGTTTTATAATGATTAATCATTAAAGTGTTCTCAGAGCTGGTAAAGGTGCAGCTAGTTCTAATGGCTTTGCATACTGCAGGGTAGCTGCTGGATTTACTGCAGGTGAACTACAGTCTGATTTAAGGGAGATTATATTTACCTTCATTAATCCAGATCTGCCTAGCAACTAAAGGTATAAAATGTATGTAGTGAAGTAGAAGTACAAAGTAGCAAAAGTAAAAGTTTGTCAAAAGTGTACTGAAGTAAAGTAGTTGGGTGAACTTCTAACAGAAGGTCAATGAAAGGTAGCGCCCTGTGATTCCCCTGCAACAGATACTAGGTGAAGGCATATATAAAGAAGGTGACATTTATAATCTACTGTATGTCTGCAGATGTCTCTGTGCCGCTGCTTTTCATTCAGATAGATTCACTTGTGCTGTGTACACTATCTATTTGCCACTGTGGGAGAAGCCCCCCTTATTTATCATAATATGATTATTCACCATGCACATTCAGCGATAAGTGTGATGGATGGCTCCTGGAGTTGTTGTGGTGAGTCTCCCTCAGTGACCTTGTGCGTACCGAGCCAGAGACCGAGCCGCAGAGCCGTGATTCATCCAGCTGAGTGCATTTGCAGCAGAAAAACGTATTGCTGGTTGCATTATTGTTAAAGCGAACATAATTGCACCGTACTGTGTTGTGCACTTGATAGCTGTTTCACATCCCTCACACCATGTTGAGTTAAGAAGCGAGCGGGTTTTTTTTTACACCAGAAGAAAGATGGAATCAGATTTGCTTTGCTTTAATACGAGGATATGAAATCGTTGCCTATCATTAAGGCGGTATTGCATCAGCTAAATGTTCATAATCCATCTCCTCTCACGCTTATGTGCACCCATTCTTCAGAAAAACGGCCGTCCATTCTGCTCCAAACGGGCCCCGTTTCCCCCTCCGCGCTCTCTGTAAATAAGCAGGATTAATGGTGGGAAATGGGAGCGTGTTGTAATTAGGACCTTCTGTGTGCTTCCATGCAGCTGCCGAGGGGGGAAATTGATATTTATTTGGTTTTCTGAAGTCCCTGCACAGTCACAATCTCAGGTTATTAACGATTAATGATTAGAAGTGTAGCAGCCGCTCCCCACTGAGTGTGTGCTGCAGATAAGATTGTCATTGCAGGGAGGTTGTAATGAAAAACATGCTTCAGAAAGCAAACCCTTGATGAATTTTGAACGCTCCGTTGCAATGTGACCCGAGGAGTTTATCTGAAATAAAGCAAACCTGGTTGAATTCATAGAAGTAAGGAATGGGTAAAACTAACCTCCGCCTCCTGTAATTATAAAATGTATAAGATTGGTCACATTATGATTAGATATACTGTAAGTAGCTGCAGGAGGAGAGGTAGTGTATTAAATTTAATGGTACAAACTTCTTAGAGTTCTTGAAGGCTGAATAGCAAAAGTACGTCATGTTTTTCATCAGTTTTTTATCCGTCATGAGACGTGAGAAAAGGCTGCAGTATTTCTTAGTGCTTCACAGAGCAGAGGCCAGGCAGAACAAGGCGTATTCCACCTTTACATTTATATCGTATTAGCCATATCCTGAGCAAATACACTTATTGCACAGCTATTCATGCTCTGCGTTTCAATATCTACCACAAAAAGCCCGGATGCCATTGAGTGGCAGGAATGAGTCCAAAAACCTCAGAAATAAGTCAGTCTAAATTAAAAAAAACAGCTGTTGCTAACAAGTCTCTAAATCAGACGGCTAAACATCATCCGGCCCAACATTAGCCGCCTTTAGCTTAGGGGTGGTGACGTGAAGTCATGTGACCGCGCTGTAGTTCCTTTATAGCCCAACACTAGCCGCCTTTAGCTTAGCGGTGGTGACGTGAAGTCATGTGACCGCGCTGTAGTTCCTTTATAGCCCAACATTAGCCACCTTTAGCTTAGGGGTGGTGACATGAAGTCATGTGACCGCGCTGTAGTTCCTTTATAGCCCAACATTAGCCGCCTTTAGCTTAGCTGTGGTGACGTGAAGTCATGTGACCGTGCTGTAGTTCCTTTATAGCCCAACACTAGCCGCCTTTAGCTTAGCGGTGGTGACGTGAAGTCATGTGACCGCGCTGTAGTTCCTTTATAGCCCAACATTAGCCACCTTTAGCTTAGCGGTGGTGACATGAAGTCATGTGACCGCGCTGTAGTTCCTTTATAGCCCAACACTAGCCGCCTTTAGCTTAGCGGTGGTGATGCTAAGTCATGTGACCGTGCTGTAGTTCCTTTATAGACCAACATTAGCCTCCTTTAGCTTAGCGGTGGTGACGTGAAGTCATGTGACTGTGCTGTAGTTCCTTTATAGACCAACATTAGCCTCCTTTAGCTTAGCGGTGGAGACGTGAAGTCATGTGACCGTGCTGTAGTTCCTTTATAGCCCAACATTAGCCGCCTTTAGCTTAGCGGTGGTGACGTGAAGTCATGTGACCGTGCTGTAGTTCCTTTATAGCCCAACACTAGCCGCCTTTAGCTTAGCGGTGGTGATGCTAAGTCATGTGACCGCGCTGTAGTTCCTTTATAGCCCAAGATTAGCCGCCTTTAGCTTAGCGGTGGTGATGCTAAGTCATGTGACCGCGCTGTAGTTCCTTTATAGCCCAAGATTAGCTGCCTTTAGCTTAGCGGTGGAGACGTGAAGTCATGTGACCGTGCTGTAGTTCCTTTATAGCCCAACACTAGCCGCCTTTAGCTTAGCTGTGGTGACGTGAAGTCATGTGACCCTGATTTCCTTTATAGCCTAACGTTAGCTTTTTACTTCTAGATTTCATTCACGCTTCAAAAGTGATTTCCTGTGGAAAAATCCCGTTGTGTTTTTGTGGAGGTAACCAGGGATCCAATGCAGAAATACGTCCTTACTGAATCACCAAAGTCAGTTGTTGCTTACAAGTGTCTTTATCAGACGACTAAACATCATCACGGCACACATTAGCCGCCATTAGCTTAGCGGTGGTGGCGTGAAGTCATGTGACCGTGCTGTAGTTCTTGTAGAAGCTTTCTGCTTCTGGAGATTGCATTAGTTCTTCAAAAATCATACAAGTGCTCGTGTAAGTATCATAAATGTGTGTTTGCCACAGATCTTTTTTTCTGCATTCATCCAAAATCCAATGGAAAAATCTGATGATCGGCTTCCAGAAAGGATGGACTCACTGCACCAGTCTATATCAAATTAAGATTCTGCACAGATATCTTTTTCACTTTTTTCAGACCGCATTTTTTATGCGCGTCAGCAGACTGGCCTATATTCATATGTGCTCTACATGTACATGTCTGAGGTTCTCTGGGATCTGTCAGGCAGCAGGACTGTGAACCAGCCTCGCACTTAAAGCGATTTGATTTGCTTAAAAATGCCTTGAGGCGCTGCGGGCTTCTTCTCAAAGATACACCATACACATTCACATACATCACATGCACACTGCAAACACAATGAACACTTTCAGAGTTATTTTGAAACACTTTAAAAGAGTCTCACCACACGGTGCTAATTAAAGTCTTCCTTCAGTGAGGGTATTCAAACACAGTAATCGTTGACTCCTCACTGCTCTTCGGTGTTCTCAATCCACATTTAGAAACTAACCCTGCTCACAACCTGTACTGTAAATCATGCAGGTGCTGCCTTCATATTAACACTGCAAGGTGTGTAGAAAAGCGTCTTGTTCTCTTTGCTTCAACATACTTAAAACCGCATGAGGATGAATAACTGACGAACTGTGATCTGCAAATACTTCCTGCATTATTTCTCCAAACTCAGCATTATCTGGTGTCACCTGCTCTGGATATAATTTGAAAGGTAGTTTGCTGTGATAGCTTCATGAATAGAGTATACCAAAAATAGACTCAAAATACTGTGTTGTGGTTAAGAGATGGGTTTTTTTTCCTTTCCTGTAGTGTGTTCTATAGGTTTCTATGCATGTAAATGGTCTACAAAGGCTTAAATCCCTGTTTTCCATCTACAGGGTGTTTCTCTCCCACACACTCCCTACCCCTGCCTGAAACACCTCCACTGGACTCATTTGTGGCATTAAATGAGACAAATAAAGAGCTTTTTGAGCATTAAAGCCTGTAAACGTGTCACAAGAGACAGAAATTACTTATAAGAACCTGAAAAATAGGAAGGAGAATCAAAACTCAAGAGATCTTGAAGGACTTTTACCAGTATGCCAAAATACTTCAGATTTTTGGTAGCATTTTCACTGAAATGGTTGTCCATCAATGCCACACACAGACAAACACACAACCTCCCTCTCTTATTTAAAGCTTTGGACAAGGGCACCACTGTCTCGAGCTGTTCCTTCATAGCCCAACAATAGCCACCTTTAGCTTAGCGGTGGTGACCTGAAGTCATGTGACCGTGCTGTAGTTCCTTTATAGCCCAACATCAGCCCCCTTTAGCTTAGCGGTGGTGACGTGAAGTCATGTGACCGTGCTGTAGTTCCTTTATAGCCCAACATTAGCCGCCTTTAGCTTAGCGGTGGAGACGTGAAGTCATGTGACCGTGCTGTAGTTCCTTCATAGCCCAACATTAGCCGCCTTTAGCTTAGCGGTGGTGACCTGAAGTCATGTGACCGTGCTGTAGTTCTTTTATAGCCCAACGTTAGCCGCCTTTAGCTTATTAAAGCGTGTACACATGCCGCAGTGGAGGCACAAAATACCAAAGTAAGCTGCAAAAACTAAAGGAGATCTGCTTCTCTGTGGGGTAACATTTTTTAGAGCCGTTTGTATCTCATAGGGGAGAGCTATAGGGTACAGAGCTGGGCAAAGGTAAAGCAGAGGGGGAAACACAGATGTAAATTGTGCAGTGATTTATTTATCCTAGCTTGTAACATGCTGTTCTGTTTGTTAAATTCCCAGAAATGTGTACTCAGCCTGTAGCTCCACAAAGGTACAGGCTATTATGAAAGACAAACAGTAACCCATGAAGAGTTCATAAATCAGAGCTGGTGCTTCAATATGAAGTGCTATAAGAAATGGCAGAGTGGATCGGCTGGCAGTGGAGGTTGTCAGCATGTATTCATAATATCGGATGAGTCATCGCTGGAAGGAGAGAAAAATCCTATTGTAACAGGAAGAGAGAATGATTTTGGTCGATGGGGATGAATAACGCTCTCGGTGTTATGCAGATGAAATGGCAGATACAGGAAGAGGAATGACACAGGGCACAAGCAGATGTGTCTTCGTTTCCACGGCGACTCTATCTTACGTGATCCCCGAGGAACAGGAGCTGCTGGTACGGGGTCTTTATGGTTTTATTTAGGGGATCTCAAGGACGCAGGGAGATGAATGGCAGGGAGGGCTCCTGAAGGTGAGGGAGTGTAGAAGGGGTTTTACAGCGCACCACGACACACTCATCATGTCAGGGTACAGTGCTTCATTAGACCGTCCTGTCTGAAGGACTTTATTACAGCAAGTGCTTAACAAGCAAGCAGGGGTTGCTTATACTGTCTTTTTCATCAAGATATTTTAAGAGAATTGACTGTACTGCATCTTTCAGCGTTTATCTTCTAAGAGTTCTATAGTTCTAACTGTCAGATCTATTTTTATGTTGCCGACTAAAGAGATATCTGGAAAATTTAGACTGATCTGTACGTCTTATAGTTGTGAAAACTGCTATTTTCTCTTCAGCTTTGTTTTGTTTTTATATTTATTTTTCTGTCAGCTACAGAACTCAGATCTTTTACTTAAAGAGGACAAGCTTCTAACCTCTCATTTTGAGGTGTATATTTGTGTCTTTTGCCTCTACTGATCCATGCTTTAATGTTCAGAAAGCTCTTTATTCCTCTCATACTGCCTGTGCTGCAGCTCCTCTTTTCCCCCTCTGTCTGAAACCAGAGCCCAGTCTGCTCTGATTGGTTAGCTGGCCGACTCTGTTGTGATTGGTCGACCGCTTAGGGATGTCCCACCCGTTTGACTATCACGTACAATGTGTTGGAGCGCTAGACAACAGAAGCGAGAGTGTTGCATAGTGATGTCACATGGGATTTTAGCCTTTGCAGACCATTAACATGCACTAAAACCTATATAACACTACAGGAAAGAGACACAGAAAAGCATTTTCTTAACCAGAATTTCACAAAAGTGTGTAGACGTATGAATGTTGATGTGTGTAATTGAGCTTATTGGTTGTTTGCCTTATTAAGACCCCTGACTGGAGGTTATATCCACCAACATTATTGGCCTCTCAGCATGGCGGCTCTTCTGAAAACTCCAATGTTGTTCAATGATTTTTACTCAAAAGTACTGCTCCACATTTTACTGACATCCCATATTGTTCAATTTGGATCCATGCCCTCTGTACTCTCCGTCCCCTACCTTCATGTGATAAGTAGTCATTTAGCTTTAGGACGATGAATGGGTTTCCCCTTTTTGAAGAGGAGTAGATGGAGGGGGAGGAAGGGATCAGGGTGAGGAGTGGGGATAGAGAGACAGTTGGAGAGTGGGAGTTCTCTTCGATCATTTTATAATTGGAGCCTATATTTTCCACATGAATTTAGAAGTATGTCACGTGACAAATCGAGCGTATGAAGAGTTGCTTTGAAGATATGGTGGAGATCATCTATCAGCATGAGTAGATTATAAATGGAGCCGGTGGCGGCAGCGTTTGGCCGTCCTTCTGAACCGTGTGGATCTCGAAACCATGGTGCCCTTTGGAGGAGGCTTTTAATAGAAGGAGTTACTGTGTGTGGCATCGACACAAAAAGCAATCCAGTGTCGATGGAGTATTTTCTGGTTCTGCTAGAATCTCTCCTAGATGGCACTTAGGTTCCAGGTTCATGTCAGTATTTAGTGTCTCTCCTGGGACATGTCTCCATGCTTTAATGTTCAGAAAGCTCTTTATGTTTCTCATACTGTCTGTGCTGCAGCACCTCTTTTCCCCCTCTGTCTGAAACCAGAGCCCAGTCTGCTCTGATTGGCTAGCTGGTCGGCTCTGTTGTGATTGGTCAACCGCGCAGAGATGTCCCGCCCCTTAGACTATCACGTGCAATGTGTTGGAGCGCTAGCAAATAGAAGCGTGAGTGTTCGATAGTGATGTCATCATGGTACAGAAGTACACAAAGGAGTCCGGTGAAGGTGTTTCAGGCAGAGGAGGGTGCAGGCAACACAGGGATTTTAGCCTTTGCAGACCATTTACATGCTCTTAAACCTATATAACACACTAAAGGAAAGGGAAAACCCCAAATCTCAGAACAGTAATTTTAGACTTATTGACTCAACTGCTGATCTCGCTTTAAATGTAAGGAATGGTGAGAATTTCCAATGTAACAGAACAAGGGTTGTAGAAGTAAAAGTACAAATCGGTAAAGAGCAAGAAGCCAGAAGCCATGGTTGTAAATATACGGCTTCGGCCTCCAAACCGCATACTTCAAATCACTGATTAAAGATTATTTATCCAGTGATCATTGATGGAGCTCATTTCAATGGCTTTGTCTACTGTCACCAGATATCTCGACCTGTTATTACAAATACATGTTTCATTATTAGTTAATGAATATTTGAATTTGTGATGTAAAACTTTAGTTAGTTAATACTCAGATAAGGAAAACCTCAAGAATGTAAGTGCGGTACTTGACTAATTCGTCCCTTTCCCCCACTGCTTTTAAACACACTGAACAGAGAGGTATTGACTTTGTAGTTTACAGAACGGTGCCGAGGATGACTGCAGATGTCGTCTTGACTTTCACCCCGGCGCTACATTCACACGGGGTTTCCAGCGACAATGCAGTCTGTCGCATCAGCATTTATTCAGCATCCAAAGCGACTGCCAGGAATCTCTGCTCCCCCCCAGTTACTGTTTATGATGTGAAGGTCTCGCAAAATGAATTTTCCACAGAACAACAAATATATCATATTTTATATCTTCCGCTCATGAAAACGAAATGTCAAAATGTGACACTTATCCCGCCGAGAGACTTGATAAGAGGTAAAAACCTGATAAAGCGAAACACATCAAGTTAAAATAGAGGCTTAGTCGGCTCCTGGGAACAAATCAACTCCCTCTTTTTCCTCCTATAAGTTAGTGTCTACTCTTCCTCTCATGGCTTTTCCTTTGGCTAACACACTTTTGTTTTACAGCACATCAAGTGGACCGCACATTCATAAAACACATTAAGGCTAAGAGTAGCATTTAACAAGTCATCGTGGGAGAAACATTTATAAACGATCGGCTTGTCAGTGAGTAATTTAACACTCAAATAAAGGTTTTGTTCTTAGTTCATGGAGCCTTTTAGCACCAGCTCTGTAAAAGGTAAACTAGGGAAGAAAACAAGCCACAAACAGTCCTGGACGTCCGCCTATTGGCTGGGTATTATAAAAGCAATATTTACTGACTTTGTAGAATGAAATGCAAAACATTTATTTGACTTTGTTGGTAAGAGAGGGTGTGGTTACAGGATGCAGCAGCCTAGATGACATCCAACCCTTACATGCCTTCTCTTAATGCTCGAGTCCATCACATCGTTGTCCTATACATTTACACGGCGACACTTTACAATAACACTTTAGCATTAATAAAATAATGTTTGTAAGAGATCCACAAAGATAGATATCAAAATGTTTTATACAATTTCAATCAGGAAAGACTTGAAGAACATGCATGCACAAAATGTTAACAGTCTTTGGGGAGCAGACACCAATCCTGATATGGTATATCTTCTGGGGAAAGTGCAGTGTTGAGCATATTGGAAACCCACCCTCCCCTGGGGTCTATACACTGGTGGTGAAGATCTGGATTTGATGAGGAGGTGGGATGGTGATGAGGTCTTTGGATTAGCTCTCCTGGGCGCTGGATATGATGAATGGAGGTAAAGATGGGATGGAGGCGGGCTGCGGCATAAACACCTGAACTCACAGCTGACTGCAGGAGAGAGGAGGACAGTTTTAGAGTTTGCCTGCAGCACGATGATTGGCTGCTGGGGATTGTGGTGAAATGTGATTGGTTAAAAGAGAGCGCCCATGATGTCAAACTATGCCATCAAAATCCGTGTATCATTCGTTCATTTGTTTTTCCGATTTAGTTGAGGATTGAAAAAATGAAAATAGCATTTGATTTCTCGTTTTTCCCATTTCAAAACCAAAACCAGAAATCGGATTACGGTTCGTTTTCTCGTTTTTTCGATTATGCACCCCCAAACGGAAAATGGAAAATGAAACAATCGGATAACAAATCCTGGCCGCTTGCGCAGGGCTGGCAGGGCTCGTTTGGTTGTCAGGGAAACCTTTCGGTATTCATAAGGCTATGGCAATAATATTCAAACAAATGCCTAGTTCTAGATCTAGGCTTACTCACCTTTTGAATAGATGTCAGGACAGCTTCTTCCAGCTCTTGGTCTGTGATGTGCCCCTTCCGTCTCAGCCCAACGTCGCCACAGAATCTCCTCACCGACATCTCCGAGGACCCCTTAATTCCCATACTCTTCAATGTCTCAGACATTTCGGCGTGAGTTTTCCCCGACAGAAAGAGTTGATTTATCATCTCGTAGTGAGACTCCAAATTAGCCATGTTTCCTTACAGATCAGTTGTGGCATGAGTCAGTTGTTGGCTCGCGATCGGTTTCCCTGACAACTAACACTCCCAGGATTTGTTATCCGAATGTTTCATTTTCCATTTTCCGTTTGGGGGTGCATAATCGAAAAAACGAGAAAACGAACCGTAATCCGATTTCTGGTTTTGGTTTTGAAATGGGAAAAACGAGAAATCAAATGCTATTTTCATTTTTTCAATCCTCAACTAAATCGGAAAAACAAATGAACGAATGATACACGGATTCATCAACTATACAGCAATCTCTCCCAATGACAGTAACCACAAAGGCTGGGGATATTTTTACATATGTTTTTGTTTTAAAGCTGTTAAAGATATATGATTCTTCAATGAGTGATTACTCATAACAAGCCGGTTTTTTTTAGGTGTTTTAGTCTATTTTTATGCCAATATTTTTGGATATTTACAACATATTTTGATGCGGGACTTTTAAATGAGTATTTGTACATGTTGATTAACAATCTTCTACCACAATTACTTCTTTTTAAATAGTTTCAAATATATTGAGGTTGATTTCCTGCACATTCACAGATATTTTATACATTTACATTCACTTACATTTCCCATCCGGTCGTCCATGACGTCCACATTTTGAGATGTTAATACTTCTGTACGTATCAAACAGTTCGGCTCATGTGAAGCCAATGCAGTTGCCCTTTCAATGGGTTACCATGGTTTGGTTTATTGATAGCTAATTTACTTGCAGGATTCTTTCTTTTGTGAGCGCTTCATGGTTGGATGCTCTTATTGTCAATTGCCTTGGATAGAAACTAATTGAAATGTAACTGCAAACTGCTTTCGCATCACTTTACTAGTTCCCCTGTAGCAGACCGCTCACCTCACACTGTCTCTTTCACCTCGCTGCTCCTGCATACATAATTCAGAACCCCCCCCCCACCCTGAACCCCGGTTTCCTTTCTTGTCCAAAGGGCTGAACCCATCCTGACCCGGATGAAGGAGGATCACACGCGCATCATCCTGCCCGCCATCGACAACATCAAGTACAACACGTTCGAGGTGCAGCAGTACGCCAACGCCGCCCACGGCTACAACTGGGGCCTGTGGTGCATGTACATCATCCCCCCGCAGGAGTGGCTGGACAAGGGCGATGAGACGGCCCCTATCAGGTGAGGGGGGCTCCGGCCAGGGGGGAACGGTGTCTATTATTGATGGGGACTTTTGATGAAATATGGATAGCCTCAGGTTATGATTAATTCATGTGTGGAACCATCAAACTAAGGTGCTCTGTCGCCCAAATAGAGCCGAAGCTGTCTAATTACCGTGATGAATCTGGTGCATTGGGATGCAGGAGCACGGGGCCACGGTGTCATTAGGGTAATTGTGTGTTGAATATGAGAGGGCATCCCATTATAGCAGCACTGAGTGGATAGCAGCACGGCTTGTATCATATTTCTGTATAACCCTCGAATAGATTACTTGTAACCTTGGTAAAACTTGCGTTGGACTTCATTTGTTAGGAGGATTATGTTACATAACATCTAAATATATATGTCATTGGACAGGACCGGTCTTAGTAACATGAACTACATTCACAGACTTCATCCTATTTGTTACGGTGAGCAGGGCACGCAGAGCCCGAGTCAAACCGACCGAAACTCTGTTCCTTGTAAACTCAAAGAACCCACAAACATCCAACCAGAACTTAAATACAGTCAAGACCAATCAGGAAGACAAGACACAGCCATGGAGGGGAAACACAAAAGCACCAGGTGAACAGAATCAGACAGGAGGGAAAACACAGAGACAGGAAGCAGACACTTTTCAAAGTAAAACAGGGAAACAGACGGACCGTGACCCTTCAAAATAAACAGATCGTGGAACTATCAAAGTGATTAACTTACCCTTTAGTTAGCTCCTCTGTGACTGGGATCAACACATTTAAGTTAAATATATGGGTTTAAATCTATGGCTGTACAATGTATCGAACGTTTATGGAAATTGCAAAATGGACTTGAAGCGAAATGGCGCTGCAGAGAATTCCAAGCCTACCAATCACATTCTGCACACCTAATAATCATATTAGTTTGGACAGACCATCTTGAAAAAATACAACATAATACCTTTTTAAATAATATTGAGAAATATGATTAAAATATATATAATTTCCTCTAATTTTGCTCTTGGAATATCAGTCAAAAATGATCACAATTATGTTTTTTCTCCAAATTGTGCAGCCCTGGTTACCCCTTGTAGTTGCCCTATATCTTATAAATCTGCAACAGTAATTAAAATATGAACTGTAGAAAAACAAATCTTTGCACCTTGATTAATGCGAATGCAAATTTTAGTTAATTTTTCAAGCAGAAACACATTTATGTCATTGATCTTCAACCTTTAAAATATATATGATTCGAAATACATAAAATAAGCAAAGGGTGCAATCATTGAAACTCTTCACCTCCTGCTAAAATGTAAGTTAAAAGTCTTCAGAAAATCTGCAAAATCCACATAAAGTGTTGACCTGAATATGAATGTAAATGTTTGTTTAACAAAGCTGAGAGAATAACAGGTTTTCTCCCATTTCGTGGTATAAGGAGTCACATTTATCCCAATTACCTTCTCTTTGCCGTTACGGTTGGAAAATCTTCCACTTCCACGGCTGTGTGTCTGCAGTAGTGTATGCAACTTGTTGTGACATGTTGATACTATTCTATATCTCTGACTGTGTCTGAATGAATGCAAGCTGTACATGAGGAGGTAGTATGCACATATCAAATGTGTTTCTGCCCATTAAAACGCAGTTTGAACTAAATATTGCAGCTGCCTCCAGGTTGCAGGGTTAACTCACAAACGCCCCTGGTGCTCTGATCTCTCTGATGAGATAAAGAAATGAATGCATTACAGCGAATACCGC
Source organism: Eleginops maclovinus (assembly GCF_036324505.1). Lineage (NCBI taxonomy): Eukaryota > Metazoa > Chordata > Actinopteri > Perciformes > Eleginopidae > Eleginops > Eleginops maclovinus. Next base: position 27,242,608 of record NC_086360.1, read on the forward strand.
ACGGAACGTAATCATAAGTATGTTTTCTAATCATATGAGCGTTTAAAACCTCCTGAAGGACACATTGAACATTTTAATCTGTGCTACATTATGTGGAGAAACTCCAACCAGTGTTGTTTGTTATTGATGTAACGAGGCCAAAGCTGGTCAACCTGGAGCCCGGCGTGAAGAGGCTCGGTTATTATTTTTTAAATGTTCCATATTCATGATGCTGCTGGACGGCTAGAAAGCACTGCTGCTATTGCTGTTAGCACTATACAATTGTGAGGTCAGATCTGAAGTGACAACATACGGGTATATGAAACGTTTTATACAGAAATGTGTTCAATGCAATACAGTTCAAGATTCACTTCCAAACAAAAGTATACTTATTCCCTGCGTTTAGGAATGTAAGGATGTCGTATAGATGTGAGCGGGCGCCCACAGGTGGCCTACTTCCCTTCCCTAATTCAGCTTTACTTGTCAGAGCACTGAAAGTATTCTACATTTCTTTTAGAAACCATGGATAAGAACAAAGAGATACTATATATTAATATAGGTTTAGATAGATAGGGAGGATGAAACCCTCTTTATTAGTCACATACACGCACACAGCAGAGCACACACAGTGAAATTAGTCCTCTGCATTTAACCCATCCTAGTACTAGGAGCAGTGGGCAGCTATCGTGCAGCGCCCGGGGAGCAATGGGGAGGGGGGATTGGAGGTGTCCGGTGCCTTGCTCAAGGACACCACAGCAGGGCCTATGAGGTGAACTGGGACCTCTCCAAGTAGCAGTCCACTTTCCATATTTCAGGTCTGTTCGGGGACTTGAACCGTACGATTCCCAAGTCCAATCCCCTACTGACTGAGCCACTGCTGGACAGTTTAGTGAAAGCTGCTATAACCACGCTCTTTTTGGCCACTTGTGTGTGTGAACAAAGAACTCACAAATGATCTCTTGAATTGATAAGGCAAACATATTGAATTCAGTATTTACAGAGCATCATGGTAAATATGTGAGAGACAAGTCTATGTGTGCTTGCTATTGCCCTTTATATCTGGCTCTGCAGGTAGATGATTCTCTATGTCCACCTAGTTGCTAACCATGTCTGTCTGCTGTTTGGTTCGTAGTGTTCAGTTGTTGTTTCGCTCATACTTTAATTCAGAGGGACTTACACACTTACTGTAGACATACCTACATACAATATCTTGCCTAAGAGCCTGTACATGTTGACTGCAGGGTCTGACTGTGATTGGTAGACACAAATTACCCCCCTGCGCTACAATCCCCTCACAATCTATGTACTCTAAATGGTAAATGTGGTGCCCCGTGTGAGGCAGGTCTCAGATTTGAACCCAGGTCCTCCTGTTTACAAGAAAGGCGCCACACCACACCACCATAAATATTGTTTAGTGTGTTTTATATTCCATGAAAAGGAAAAAGACATCTGCATGATTATGAATTATAAACCCTAACGTTGTAACTGAAGAGCTAAACCACGTAGAGAGGAGCTTCAGATTAAGCAGATCATTCTGTCCGTATGAGAATTACAACCTTGCCCACATTGTCAAACTGTTTCACCCCCCTCATTGGATGCTTTGTGGTGGTAAAGGAGTATTGATGAGCGCTGCTGGACTACAAAGACCCTCAATGTGCAAGGCCATCACTGAACGCCTTTTACTGTTGCATTTAAACCAAGCTGCAAGCATTAAAATATCCAAATTTAAGCCACGAGGGACCAAACACGGCAGAAACACGGTGAAGTGCAACAGTACATTAATACCTTGAATGCTTATTACCCTTTATTCCTCCATGAAACAGGAACAGGACAGAAATATCACTCTCAGGCTCATCCCTCTCTCTCTGTCAATGCCGAGACAAGTGTTTACAGATGAAGCAGCACCAACCAAACCCCAGAGAACACGGCCACTACTAATAAAGAGTCAAAAATAAGACATAACTAACATAGCAAACACAGAGAGCTTACATGTGGCTGAATGAATGTCAAACCTAAGTTCAAAATATTCACACGTACTGTCAGATTTGGACCGAGGGCAATACAAACTACATTTGCAGCAGTCTCATAACCTCAGTTTCTCCAGAGTATGCAAAGCCATAACAGTTTCATTGATACAGATGGTCTCGTACAAACACACAAGGTGATTACAGCATATACTGCAGAGGAACATATTGCACGTCTCCATGAGAATAACATGTTATTGAGCATGAAGTGCTGCACTGTAGATGGATGACGGATAGGAGCTCAGCCTCAGAGCTGGTTCCTGTCTCCTCATTTCGCTGCAAATGGACAGATCGCCTCGAGGGCCGGCTGAAGTGTGTCGGCTGTGCGGATCTCTATTGGAAATCATTCTGCCGCTTGTTTCCTCGAGCTTTTTCTGCCCATCAACAACAGAAGTCTCGTGGCCATTACAGACTCAAAGCCTCTCCCGGCTGTTTGGACACTACAAAGCCACTACAAGGGCACAGGAAAGCACAACAGTGTGAGAGTCGAGGATTGCAAACCATTTCATTTGACAAAGAGAGGTTTTTTCTTCACAACTATAGCGGTGATTGACAGGAGAGTAGGGAGTAAGTGGGAATGGATGCAAGTGTGTGGACAGACGCAGAACTTTCAACAAAAAATCACATGGAGACTTTTTTGGGACGCAAGTAGAGCTTTAAAAGAAGGCTTATATGTGTAAAAGCGAAGAGATTCACCTTGTGACAGTGCAGGAAAGGAAGAGACTATGAGCAGACCATCTTAAATACGCAAGTACTCGTTCAGGAAATGACATTAAATAGGTAAATGCAAGCTTTAAAAGTAAGTAGCAACATTATGAAAGTGAGAGAACACACATATAATGGGGAACTAGAACCCAGTAGTAACATTATTACATTTGAATAGGAGATTTTTGCAGCCACAGTCTCACAACACCTTTGTTTCAGTAGTAAAATATATACATTACACGCGTAGTATTGGTGTTTCGAAGTAATGGAAGTCCTTGACCAGCCGTTCAAATGTCTTTTATACAAAGAAAATATATAAATAGTTGTGCAGAATATATCACAACATTCATCAAGGGCACTTTTTATCAGACAGATGGCCCGTTCTCCTCACAGAGACCGTTATTCTCTTCTTGAATAACTTCCTCAACAGTCTCTCAAGGATGCCTGGAGCATGTTCGGGCCCACAGTGCTCTTGCTAGACGCCTTACCCTCTGAGGCGCCAGGAGATTTGGGCCATTTTGACCAAAAACTAAATATTTGATGTCTCAAAATACTAAAATGAAATGTACACTTCAAGTTGAGGCTAAATATAACTTATTGACTGTATGTATAGCAGTTGAGGTTTACATGTCTACCCCATTCGACCTTACTTACCTTACTTCAAACATCAGTCCCCTCATACTATTCATTATCTCGCCAGATTTTGGGTTCAAAAAGCACTTGTCTTAATCTGGAAGAGAACTAAACTATTTTAAATGAAAGTCTTTATCTTTCTAAACTGCATGCATCATATGTTCTGAATACTGCAGGTTAAACTCTCAGGGTCAAAACTAAGGGGTGTAAGGGGTGAATGAGCCCTGCAGCCCGACCATCTGCACACTAAATATAACCAAACCCTAATTGCATTAAATGAAGAACACTGGAAGATAAGATTTACTTTATTAATCCTAGACTAGATTTTTAGAAACTTGCTGCCCAGATGTGATTTTGTAAAAATCTTCTTCCTGTTTTTCATGAAAACACTTTCCCGTGTTGCTGTTTGAAGTGAGCTCTTTGTGCGTTGTACATGTACGTACAAAGAGCCAAAACAACAGTGCAGGTGCACGGAAAAATTGGTGACAGGAACCGAACAATTTGTCAATCCCTCTCACAAAATATTCCCACTTTGTTATATTTCACACCCGACTGATGGCGGGGTCACACTGTGGATTGCATCAAAGCCTGTTCAGGGATTTAGTCGATGCTACCTCTGCGTCCTCCTTGATTGAGTTCTCTTCACTGCGGTGAAATTGCGTATGACTGTTTGAGCTTATGAAAGGAGAAAGTGAACTTCTTTTGTCAAACAAGTCTTTATTTTCTTCATTATTTGGAGGAACAGCTGGCTCCAATTACTCATTCAAATTCTCCACTTAATTGGCTCTACTAGGGGAATAACTTTTTCATGCACAATGATCACAAAAAATAAGAGAGAGGCTCCAAACTCTGCTCTGATTCAGCTCTTTATCATTCCCCAACACATAGCCCACTGAAGTTCTGATCAATGGGATGTTTGTTCTGCAACATTACCTGGTGTTAAAAAGCAAATATGGTCAGCCTGGGTTTTTTTTAGTTTCATCATCATGTGACTGAAGCTGCTGAGTCTGTACTTAAACACGTCGGCCGTGTGTACATTGCAGAAAGCTTATTTCTAAGGAAAGCTGCACAAAGTTTGCACTGTACAGACGAGCAAGGTAGGTCACTTGTCAGGAGAGGAGAACGGATGAGGTGAAGGAGGCTGAGTGTGTGCTGCGTCTGTCTTTTTATCTGCACACTGAGTGCAAATAATGGCACCTGAAAGCCTCCCTGTCGCCTCCTTATAATTTAAACAAAGACTTTATGAGGCTACGTCAGGAAAGTAAGAGTAAAGTTAAAGAGCAAGTTTTTTAAGTACCTCTAAAAGTACTTGCCAAAGCACTTTTTTGTAGTACTGTTCACTCCATTTGAATGTCACATAGCTAATTAAAAGGAGAGCGCACTACATTGTTAGCATAAGATTTTAAAAATGTAACTTTTACTTATTTTATTGGTCATTTTTTTGGTATTTGCTTGTAGATGGTCTTTGAGCATTAAAGCACTAAATAAATACCATGTTTATAATCTTTTATTCAAGAAATAATTTTTGGGGCAACCAGTGCCTTAATATAGTCCAGTTCAGAAACGGAGAGACAGAGGGGAAAATGCCGGATCAGTCCGAATTCGAACCTGGGTTCCACCGCATGCGGTTCAAACCCCTGTATATGACCGCGTTTATTAATATTAATAATTACAACAATAATAATAATGGTATTATTATTAATATTACATTAATAATAATACCATTATTATTAATGTAATATTAATAATAATGGTATTATTATTAAGAATTATAATATCATTACTTTTCATTTATTTATTTAATTGTATTATTTTGGATTCATATTATCATTAATATATGTATTGCTACTTTTAAATGATTGTATTATTATTTATATATATATATATATATATATATATATATATATATATATATATATTTATATATATTTATTGCTACTTTTCGTTTATTTATTTTGATTGTATTCTTTATTATTATTATTATTGTTATTAAGCAAATAACTTGCAAACATTTTTCACAACTCGTATGTAAAACATTTTGTCAACATAAAAATACATATCAGCAAAATTGGTAGGAAAGCTTTTCTTGGAAATATAAGGTGGTTGTATATATGCTTTACATCACCCAGATTTATTTATCTACTGAAACAGTGTTTCTTAACGGTCTAACCTGAGAGCACTATTCTCTCTGGCTCAGCGCACTCTGAGTCAATCAATCATAATTCAGCTCTGCTTCTTTAGTGTGTCGCTGTGTGTGTGTGTGTGTGTGTGTGTGTGTGTGTGTGTGTGTGTGTGTGTGTGTGTGTGTGTGTGTGTGTGTGTGTGTGTGTGTGTGTGTGTGTGTGTGTGTGTGTGTGTGTGTGTGTGTGTGTGTGTGTGTGTGTGTGTGTGTGTGTGTGTACGTACGTACTCCGGGCGTTGTTCCAGAAAGCAGCATAAAGCCACTCGTTGGTCACTTTAGAGGGAGCACTTAAGACCTGACAGATAATAGCAGGGAAAAGCAGCCCTGAGGGGGCAGCAGCTAAAGTGGGACCATTTCTTTTAGTGAAAGTGGGAAGTTACATCTTCTTTGTGTGGAAAAACCCCTCCCTATCTCTTTCTCTATACCAGCTGGTACTTTTCAGAGTATTTATTGACCCTATGATCGCCCCAGTTCCCAGTTCCCAGTTCCGGGTTCAAACGCAGATAACGCAGATGTGTAAATTCTCTGTTTTAGCCACCAGCTGTTATTTGGCATTAGATAAAGGTCTACAGTGTTGAAATGTATAAAAACAAGTGAACTAAGAGACCAAACTCTATCCATCCATCCATCCATGTTTGCTATCTACCCGGTTAGTTACCTTACATAGCAGGCTAACAGCCCATTGGTGTCTTGTAACTTAAATTGGAATTAATATTTCACATGTTATTGTTAGACAGGCAGTGCAGACCTATCCGTCTACGGTTCAGGCAGTGAGAGTCATTATAAAACCATTGTTGGCGTGTACTTTTTATAAGCAGACAGGGTGCTTTCATGCAACCAGCAGCTCCTCACGGCTCCAAACATCACCGTACAATCTCAAATATTCCTTGTTTGGATCAACAGTTTACATATTGGTTATCAAAATGGTTATCTTCTTGCATGTTTCTACTACAACATCATGAAATCTGAAAATGTCTTTTAAATTAGATTTATTAGACAAATGAATTTACAAAATAACCTGCAGCACAGCCAGGGCTTACAGTAAGATACCACCCTGAGGCCCTGAGGCTTATTTCCATTGTGGTTCCTCACCAATTAAAACGCGCCGCTGCATCGATGCACCGGGACGGGGAGCAGGACTCGTGTCATGTTTTATTTCCTTTCTTTAAATATTAAAAGCTGCACCGATGAATGATATATGTGAACAATGTTACAAATGAATATGTTATATGAGCTCATGATGAGTCCAGCAGCTCAGTGAGGGTTTGATCCTCTGTCAGCTCGTTGTTTTGGTTTAGGGAGGGAGGGAGGGAGTGAGGGAGGGAGGGAGGGAGTGAGGGAGGGAGGGGGGAAGAAAGGAAGGAAGGATGGGAGGGAGGGAGGGGGAAAGAAAGGAAGGAAGGACGGGAGGGAGGCAGGCAGGGAGGCAGGGGGGAAGGAAGGAAGGACGGGAGGGAGGAAGGAAGGAAGGAAGGAAGGAAGGAAGGAAGGAAGGAAGGAAGGAAGGAAGGAAGGAAGGAAGGAGGGAAGGAAGGAAGGAAAGGAAGGAAGGAAGGAAGGGAATGAACGAAGGAAGAAAGGAAGGAAGGAAGGAAGGAAGGAAGGGAGGCAGGGAGGGAGGGAGGGAATGAAGGAAGGAAGGAAGGGAGGGAGGGAGGCAGGGAGGGAGGGAAGGAAGGAAGGAAGGAAGGAAGGAAGGAAGGAAGGAAGGAAGGAAGGAAGGAAGGAAGGGAGGCAGGGAGGGAGGGAGGGAATGAACGAAGGAAGGAAGGGAGGGAGGGAGGCAGGGAGGGAGGGAATGAACGAAGGAAGGAAGGAAGGAAGGAAGGAAGGAAGGAAGGAAGGAAGGAAGGAAGGGAGGTACATAGATACAGTACATCATTGATTGATTCAAAAAGAAACAACTGTAGATATGAAGTCAAAGATGGTAGATCGATGAATAGCAGTAAGATCACTCAACAGCCAACAAATGTGAGCGTTTAGCAGCTTAAGAGACATTTCATAGAATTAAAACCAGAGATGACAATTGGACAGGTGATCAGAAACACAGAATGAACGTTTACCAAAGGGTGTTAAAGCTGCAAACACACAAAACATCGAGCAGCGCTCCGGGTATATTCTGTGATTGAATACTACACCTTTCTGCCATGATCACTGGGGCTGCTGTTTTAAAATCAGACATAAATAACATAAAAATCACATCTATGGTAAAAAAGGAATAACCATAAAGCAAATAAAGGCTGAAGGAATATTGTGGGTATTGCGCAACAGTGCCGTTACAGTATTAAGTGAAGCAAATCAGGATGAATCGGGGAGAAATGTGTCATTATTCCTGTTGGCATGTCCAAATTGTCACTGTTATTGTGTTCAGAGTCATTCTGCACAAAGGGAAGGTGCATTAGATCTTCAAAAAGCTGATTTAAGATAAGATTAACCTTCATTAATCCCGTAGGAAAATGCATAGAAGCAGCAGGAATAAGATCCAAACACAGGATAAGCGTTCACACATGTTTTATTGGAATAAAAAGAAGAGTGAATATCAAAGTAACTGTATGAATAATAACAGGGTACAACACTGAGTTGCCTTTTGAATTGATTGCACTGAATATTTAAGCGTCTCTGTGGCTTGTGGTTAAAATTTAAACCCTGCTGTCTCTTTCCGCTCATGCAGAACTCCAGCTATGATTGGCTGCTCCTTCGTGGTCGATCGGGAATACTTTGGAGAGATCGGTCTGCTGGATCCTGGCATGGAGGTCTACGGGGGCGAGAACATCGAGCTCGGCATGCGGGTAAGGACCACACTTTGTCGCCCGGGCTTTTCTAAATGGAACGAGGCTTTTTCTTATAAATGATTTGACTGATTTCTTTATTCCTTAAACTGAGGAACCACTCAGAAGAAGATGAGGATGAAATTGCTCGGAGAATTGCTGCAAGAAAAACAGTTTTTAATGAGGAATTCCTCCACCAACGGCCAGCCGGAAATGACTAATGCCATATTTGAGGGGGTAATTTAAATTTGAAGTTTGTGAAATATATATTCAGACGTCTTTATGATGAAGTTTTCTTCTGTTTCCCAGCCTGAGGGGGGGGGGGGGGACTGCTTAAGATATAAAACCCAGTGGCATCAACAGAAGCCTCGATTAAACTTTGCAAAGTATCTTCAGATGAGAGTGGAAGGACAGCCCCCCACCCCCCCCCCGAAAAATCCCCTTAATGCAAATCTTCAATCGACCCAAAGGACCCAAAGCCTGTATACGGGAAATGTAAATCTCTCTTGCTGCTGCTTTGAGTTGAATTTAACGCTTCATGTGAGCGCAGGGGGCCTTGCAGAAGAATTGGTTAGAGTTTAAATTCTGAAAATGTTTCTCTCCAGCCGAGTGGAACCGCTCTGAATCTAAACGCACTTCTTCGGCTTATTGGAATGAGATATGCTTCAAAGATCCCACTCCTTCGTTTAACGTCTTCCCCCGCAACGTCATCTCAAGATGGCTTCAACAGCACCTCAGAAGTGTCGGCCGCCTTTTAGAAAAAAGCACTTGAGCGGAGGATGGAGAATTGGTCTTGGTTTCAGATTGCCGCCTTGTTTTATTAAAGTTGTGGCTGACCCGTTCACAGCCTGCCCTTATTCAACAGAGAGGCTGTTCGCCCAAATGAAAAGCAGGGGTTCTGTGACACTGCCTGTGTCTTTATCTGAGGGTTGTTTTGCTCTTATCATGGAGTGATTACTCAACATTTTGTATGATGTCCCGACAGCCTCGCCCAAGGTTATGAAGTGTTTTATACCGAGCTAACAACCCATGAAAGTGAGTTGGAAATGACACGGCAGAATCACCTTCTGGTTAGAAATGAACATAAAATGTAAAAGTTATAAAGAAGTTAGGTACCATTTTACAATAGCACTACCCTTATAAAGGATTCATGAAAGGTTTATCATTTAGAATCATTAAGGACCATTTATGAAGCCCTTCTAACATTTTCATACATCAACACAGGCTCACTATTTGGGAAGACGACTAAGCCTTTCATAAATGGTCATAAAGAGATGGCAAGAAACATCAAGATGGATGGGGGAGGGGGGTGGAGAATCAACTCAGTGAACAACAGATACCAAGGATGCTGGCTGAGGAAGAAGAGGAAGGAAGCTAAGTAGCCAATATAAGGCTTAGCAGTACAGATAAATATGGGCTCACTATTTGGCAAGCAACCAGTCACAGTGTCCCTGTTTACCGCTCGTCTTATAAAAGCTTATTGATGATTAATAAAGTGTTCACAACCTAATTAATAAATGAATTATTATAAAACTAACCCTAAACCCTTTATAGGGGTAGTCTTATTGTAAAGTGGTACCAGAAGTTATTTAATAAAGAGTCAAAGCACTCATCAGACTTTCTCAATTTCATCTTAAAGGACAGACAACCTTCGGAAGGATCGGACCATGGGTACTAATTCATACAGAAAAGAATCTTAAACTGATGGGGAACAAAGTACATACGATAGGTGTATTATCATGGGTCCCATTTGTGTGTGAATTGTCTGACAATGGTCTCAAATGCACCCTACTGTCTCGGGACAGATATTTTATGGGAGGGGCACGTTTAATAGTTTGAGTCTGTTTAGTTTCAGGGACAGAATTTGTCTCATTTACTATTTTACGAACTTACATTGCTGCACAGTTTTTCCCACAACACACACATGGTATTATCATAGACTCCTTATTAGACGGGTGATACAGGACCACTAGCCACTGTTACCCCCCCCCCCCCCCCCCACCCCCATGACTGGTGGAGACAGCCTGCAGGACGGATAACATTGTGGAGGGTCTGGGACTGGGAGCCGAAGCTGGTTCCCCGAACAGGCCTAAAAATATGGACTGGACTGCTACTTGGAGAAGTCCCATTTCACCTTGCCATGGTGCCCTTGAGCAAGGCATCCACACCCCTCACCTTGCATGCAAGTCTGACAGATAAAGGGGCTTTCATCCTTCGAGTCTGGTCCTTCTGCTTGGAATAATTCGGTACAGTATTTGTCTTTGTTTCAGTCTTTTGCAATAATTATAAACTTGAAAATAAATGTGTGATCAATCACGAGTTAACGATGAAAAATCGTGCAATTTGTTAAGATTTTCATTAATTGAAAGCCCTGTTAAATCCACAGGGAGGCAAAGACGCGTAGTAAAACTGTAGAGAAACAAGACAACAAGTTAACAAAGACAAAACAATAACTTAATGAGAAGTTTTAATAAATACAGGTGAAGTTTTTGGGGTTTAAAACCTAATTATAACCACCCACTAACTCACACACTCTCAGCTTTCTCTCTGAATATTTTCTCCACCTTTTTTGATTCATGAAGTAAGGAGAATACGCCTCTCTGTCTGCAAACACAATGCAATCACCAATGCAATTACCTCTCGTGCTGTTTGGCCTGTCCGTGTGGAAATGAAACACAAGCCACAGCAAAGAGGCCATTCAGCACATATACAGGGCTTTGAAAAAAGGTCTGGAGTCAAAAGCGGGCGTCAACCATTCATATTGTACGACTGCTAATGGAATGGAGATGGGCTTCTGGCCAGTGGACTGAAAATAACTCCTCTAAGGCTGCGGCTCAGTGTGGTGCCCGCTGAGGAGGTGCCATTTAGGATCGGCCTGATTGACAAGAACATGTTTAACAATTAGCCACTCGATAGCTGCCAGGGACCCTCTGACTGCAGGAGGCTGATGAAAGGCAGGGTTCACACACAAAAGGTTATGGCATATTTATAATTTACCGCGCGTTCCTGGCTTCTGCAACTTGGTTTAAAAAAAAAAAAAAGGTCTCCTGGATCTCAAGCACTGGCCTTTTTGTAAGCAGGCGCCACTGTGCTCGGGATGATTATACATTACGTCGCGCTGCATGGGGCGGTGTTTCCCGCTAGAAAAAAGGATAGAATAAAACCGTGGGAAGAAGTGGAAATAAATCATAGGTCTCACGGAAGTTTTTTTTTGCTTGTTTGGATGTGAAATAATTTACAGAGTAGGATGAGGAAAAAAGAAATGAGCAGAGAGGGGATCAAACTACAAAGTCAAAGGAAATGGAAATGATGTTCGCAGCATGACGTAGTGACAGATGTTTCAGATGCAGGCACACCACTGACACATTCATTCTTGGATGGCACATAACCACTGCAAAGTTATCTAGAGCTGGATGTCCTTTACTAGATAACAGTTTAGATATTGAACGTTAGGCTACTGATGCTAACAAATAGCATGTGCCTGTTAGCTTTTGTATGATTATGGGTCTGTGTTAATGGGCTTCTCTATACAGTTCTGATTGGTCCATTTGGACATTTCAGAGGTTGTTAAATTTCGAGAACAGACTGTTGCTAAGGTGAACAGACTGTTGCTAGGGAGGATCAAGGGACAATTTGCCGTCATATCAATGCACAGAAAGAGGTCCAGTCAATTGATCAACAGATGAGGACAGACAGGAAGTAAACAATAATGGGAACTGCTGAAGAAGACAGATAGGAAGTAAACAATAAAGGGAACAGCCGAAGAAGACAGACAGGAAGTAAACAATAATGGGAACAGCCGAAGAAGACAGACAGGAAGTAAACACTAACGACAACAACAGAAGAAGAAGACAGACAGGAAGTAAACAATAAAGGGAACAGCAGAAGAAGACAGACAGGAAGTAAATACTAACGAGAACAACAGAAGAACACAGACAGGAAGTAAACACTTGAGGGAACAGCAGAAGAAGACAGACAGGAAGTAAACAATAAAGGGAACAGAAGAAGAAGACAGACAGGAAGTAAATACTAACGAGAACAACAGAAGAACACAGACAGGAAGTAAACACTTGAGGGAACAGCAGAAGAAGACAGACAGGAAGTAAACACTAATGAGAACAACAGAAGAAGAAGACAGACAGGAAGTAAACAATAAAGGGAACAGAAGAAGAAGACAGACAGGAAGTAAACAATAAAGGGAACAGCCGAAGAAGACAGACAGGAAGTAAACAATAAAGGGAACAGCCGAAGAAGACAGACAGGAAGTAAACAATAAAGGGAACAGCTGAAGAAGACAGACAGGAAGTAAACAATAAAGGGAACAGCTGAAGAAGACAGACAGGAAGTAAACAATAAAGGGAACAGCTGAAGAAGACAGACAGGAAGTAAACACTAAAGAGAACAACAGAAGAAGACAGACAAACAGGAAGTAAACACTAAAGGGAACAGCTGAAGAACACAGACAGACAGACAGACAGGAAGTAAACATTTAAGGGAACAGCTGAAGAAGACAGACAGGAAGTAAACAATAAAGGGAACAACAGAAGAAGGCAGACAGACCGGAAGTAAACACTAAAGGGAACAGCTGAAGAACACAGACAGACAGACAGACAGGAAGTAAACACTAAAGAGAACAATAGAAGAAGACAGACAGACAGACAGACAGACAGACAGGAAGTAAACACTAAAGGGAACAGCTGAAGAACACAGACAGTAAGTGAACACTAAAGGGAACAGCTGAAGAACACAGACAGGAAGTAAACACTAAAGGGAACAGCTGAAGAACACAGACAGGAATGAGTACTTTTCTCAGTGGAAGCAATAAAGTCATTTTGAAATCCAGGAAACCATTTTTTGTCAGGATAGTCCAGTCATTGGTTTATTTAGTAGGTAAATAAGCAGGAGGCTGCGTGCAGGTGCAGCGTGGCCGTCAGTAATGAAAACATAACACAGACTGATCACAGTTTAGCCATCTAAAGGCAACATAGAGGGTTCATTCATCTTCACCTTCTAAAGAAGGTCTGAACACCGACTCCCTGCATGCCACTAAGGCTCCGTCTGCAAACAGAGAAAAATGGCCAGGGACGGAGACGATGAATCCTGCCAGAAGTGTCAATATGAGTTTATCCTGTAACCACCTCCGGAGACCCTAACACTGCCTTTCATTTTTAAAGTTCCTATGGGCACAACTCTTACACTGTGGTGAATCTGTCCGTAAATATTACACTACATCGGATCAGAGGGTCATCCCTGCTGTGGGCTTAAACTTCCTTCATAGGTTTTATATTTCTATGTTCTCTTGTGAAGTCAGCTCCTATATATGAAAGTGAGGGAATGTACATCCATTATATTAAACTTTATCTCACTGGGGTTTATCTGATTTGCTTTTATCAAAACACAAAGTGATACCACTAGATCTGTTTAGAAGTTGCCAGGTGCCCCGTTGTTGTTCTCTCATAAATGACTTGTTTTCCCTCGCCTGTGGGACGGCATTTGGATCATTACACTGTAAAAACCCTCAGGTAAAAGCAGGGACGCGTTAAGTAAACAATAAATCCTGAAAAACGTCATTACATATTTAAATGAAGACAGAGATGGTTTGAACTGAAACACCATCACAGGACGTAGAGACTTTAGGAAAGGGTGATCAAAGCAGCGATAGCTTACCAACGCGTGTGAAAACGGTGTTGTGTTGCCTTGTTGTAGTAGTCCTGTTTTTCTTAAATGGCGTACGTCTCTTGAGTGCATCAGCGCGTCCAGTCCAAAGTATAAAGAGTGACTGGATAGTGCATTAATAATGTTCCAAAAGTGCAGCACTCTTTGCAAAATACCTGAATTCCTACAGAAGAATGACATTTTTGTTTTACAGGCAAATGTAGTTTGCTCAGACTTCGCTGACAAAAGAGACACGTTTTTAATAAAAGTTGTGGTTTAGAATTGGGCCTCTCTGTGGGCTTTGTCTCCCTTCAGGTAGAGATCAGCACCAGGTGGGTGGCTCTCCACACCTGCTGCCATTACTGCTAATTGGGAGAGGGTGCAGCCACCTGTTAGGAATGTAGGTGCCTCTGATTACCCTGCCTCTCAGCCCCTTACAATACACATTCAACACAATTTAAAATGTATATTGCATGGACTTACCTTTACCTTTTAATTAAGTCAACTAGGGATGAAAGTAGTTTAGATATCTAGCTAACAAAGAGACAAAACAGGCGCCATTTATTGGTCTTATTTTACCCAACACAATATGCTGATGTGCTATCCAAACCTCTTTAAGAAATCTGTCTCCTTTTCAGTCACTTCCAAATCCAGAGAAACTCAAGTGTGATCTCATGGGGTGTCCTGCCTGTCTCAGTGAACTCCTTTCCGAAACTAATGAACCAACACATTCTTATTTTCTTTGAAGTCTCGTCTCCATAACCCACCCGGGCCGGGCCTCCAGGCTTCTGGTCATAATGTCTCAGTGGTGAGGAGGATGGAGATAATTAAAGTCTGGCAGTACCGGCAGCGAGACAGGAGAGGGACGTAATTACACCTCAATTTGTCCTCCCTGCATCCCAAGCAGAGTGTGGGAAGACAGGTTACTGTACCTCAGATCAGTACAGGTATTATATCAGGTTTGGATCAGATTTATCAGTCAGTTCAAACCGAAAATATACATTATTCCAGAAAATGCTTTCAAGATTGTTTAAAATGCTTCCTAAACCTCCATGCATTTAACCCATCCTATAGGCCCCTCCCTCAAATAATAGAATGAGAATATTCGAGAAAAACAAGTGAAATTTAAAATGATATTTCAATACAATTTGGTGAAATATGTATATAAGTTCTAATTAGTCAATTATTAAAGGAGCAAAATTAGGAAACCAACAATAGAACATGTGTACCTGACGTACCAATCATTCACCAATAGGTAAATGTACTATATAATGTGATTATATTGGCATTTACACCCCTGAATATGCACCACTATGCAAACAATTAAAGGCAAATTCAATGATTTATTTTCTAATTTATTATCATTACATATATATTGAATGAGGCTAAAGTTGCAGCACCATGGCTACTTCCTGTTTACATATCCCCAGTTGTGCTGATAAAATTCAATTCAAAAACCTTTATTGGCATTACCAAAACTTACACAATAAACATACTGCTTGGGAAATATGGGTGTGTTTATATACATTATAAACACACCCATATTTGTCTGAGGGGGCCCTCTGTGTCAGACTTTGCAACCCACCAAATGATTGTATATACTGTATATGCTCGATAAAAACCAAGCCTTGAAAGACAAAGTTTTCCCTACTCGTGTTTCTCTGACGCTTCAGTTTATTCCCACGAATTGGAAAAGAGCACACTTTGTGATACAGCCCATCATCACACAGTGCATTCCTGCTTATAAGTGTATCATCTTTTATTGAAAAGATGAATTATCTGTTGACTAAGATGCATCAATTACCAGTCATCCAGAGAGTAAACCCATCCTACAGTATGCTGCGTCTTACTTCTCTAATATCACCGTCCGTCTCCTTTTCTACCAGATGGTGTCTTAGCTCAAAGAAACAAAGACAAACAAACACAGACGAGCCAGTGAGCATTATTTCAGGCGACTTTATAGCAGGTGGTGCTTCAAAGCAGTTGGTGGATGTTGCTTTTTGTTTATTCGGAGAACATCTGCCTCGCTGATAGAAATGAAAAACGGAGAGAAACTCTTAACACAGTTCATTAACCTCACAGCCACCTGGATTTGTGCGTACAAATTATTTCAAAGAGGGTTGTCGCGGTACTGATGTTTCTTTCCTAACCCCTGGCTGACACGGAAATCTGTCGTACCGACTTCCTTTATGTATGCATGCCTAGAGAACTACACACAGATTATTCCATATCTTCCTGGAATATTTTGAGTTTTGAGACACTGAAAATTAATTACCTACTTTAAAGAAGAGATGTGTGTTTAGTGTCTCTCCTGGGACATGTCTCCACGCTATAATGTTCAGAAAGCTCTTTATTTCTCTCATACTGCCTGTGCTGCAGCACCTCTGCTCACCCTCTGTCTGAAACCAGAGCCCAGTCTGCTCTGATTGGTTAGCTGGCCGACTCTGTTGTCATTGGTCAACCTGCTTAGAGATGTCCCGCCCCTTTATCAGATACAATGTGTTGGAGCTCTAGCCAATAGATTTACATAGTGGTGTCACGATATGTTCCTGAAGTAAACAAAGGAGTCCAATGGAGGCGTTTCAGGCAGGGGGCGAGAAACTCCCTCTCTATTTTTTGGATTTTAGCTCTTGCAGACAATTTACATGCACTAAAACCTATACAACACACTACAGGAAAGGGAAAATCCCAAGCAGTTTTGTGAGTAGGTTAGTTAATGCAAGATCTAGGGCCTCCAAAGCGATGATGTAGGCTTTGCTGTACACTTTCTGAAATAATGCAGCAACATGTCGGTAATGAACGTCTTATCCTTCACCAACCGAGTAAATGTTACCGTCATCTGCAGACTACAACAAGTTATCAGAGGCTGTTACGATAAGCCCAGAGCAAACTACTTCCTTGTAAGCCTTTCCTTCAGGGAGCAGAGCTGTGCGTCCATTCAACATATCCCACACCGATAGTTCTCCTTATGTATTGCATATGGGAACTTTCAGATCGTACCTTTCCAATATCAACCTATTAGAAAAATCTGACCAAACCTTCATAGTGCTCGCCTTCTGGATCCTGCAGCCCGCCACAGTGAAGGAAGTCACCTTGAAAAAGGGTAGAAACGTCATTATGAGGCGGCATTAAGCCCCAGCCATCTGTGAACAACCGGCCATTCTGGCAGCTTTAAAACCGCCCGCATGCCCGTGTCCATCATGCAGCAAATGACAGTGGGCGCTCAGCATATGTGAGCCCTTTCCAACAAATTGAGTCATTCGGAAAGATGAGAACAAATCTGAGGCCTCTGAGGGAATCCTAATATCACACTCTATCAAATGAAGGATACAAAGAGGGAGGATTAGTCTTCTAAGAGGGGTCGTTGCATGGGTGGAAAGTTGTCTCACTTCAGGTAAAAACGCTCTTAGGGTTGTACGGGAAGAAGATCAGCACAGAGACTCAGCAGCACTTCTACTCCTTTGTCTCCACAAATAAGGAGGATTATTGGATAAATGCCTGAGTGAGGGATGCTGTAGAAGCCTCTGGAAACAGCAACATATACCAAACGATCTGATAGATACATACAGTGCAGAATCCTGTATTATGGGTTAGGGTTATAATTCATGCTGTGGCTTCCATTCTTTGTTCCATTAAGCCACTTAGACTGCTTTCAAATAGACATTTCTAACACCTTATCTTCTAATGAACTAGTTTTACGCACAGGTATGATGAGTTGTGTGGCTTCTGATGTTGTGTTGATGTTATGCAACTGCGGTTAATCAAATAAAATAATGACCACACACATTCATCAAAGAAAATAGGCCTTAAAAAGAGTCGAAAAAAATTTGAATAAAAGACTTAGATCCTCTTCTTCAAATTATGATTCACGTCATTTAATTGAATGGTTAAAATCAGTGTTTCCGCTGCTGTTTCCACACAGGTAGCCGCTATTTGTGTCTCCAAAAGACTGCTAACATGGGATTTGTAGTCTGCTATATTCATTTGACCACAGAGAAAGATAAATATAATGACCTTTTCCACAAACTGGCCAAAGATATTTGGTTTTAAAACTGAGAAAACCAGGATTGGCTGATTAAAGGCGATGCAAACAGCTATTTATGCATTAAGAAGTTACCATTTTTCTCTCTATTTCTTCATCAATAAGTCAAGTAATCAGCTATCTCCCTCTTGCAGCAGGTATCACTTGCTCATCTCGTCCTTGATACACGACTAATTCATTGTCTCGCAACACCGTCGATCTCCGACACGGGAGGAACCATCTGCTCTCCGTCAATACAGCTGGCGTGAAGGTAACAATAGCATTGGGTAACGATCGGGTGTTTGTGTCTTTCGATGCCTTCATTATTCATCGGTCGAATCAATCCGTAAGGGCTTAATGGACTCTGGTTTACTCACTCCATGGTTCATTACTGTACCTTCCATCCTGGGGAGGAAGAGACAAGTGAGAAGAGATGTAAAAAAAGTTGTGTAGACGAAGATAGTGCCTCTGAGGAATTACTGCAGCTATTGAAGGACTTACTGCCGACATATGGCGAAGCGGAGCAGCTTTGTGAAACATTATAAACCATGATCATGATTTGAATTTACGCTTCGATGCGTTCCTTGCATGGATAATTCAAAGCTTATATTGTCTTGTTTTTACTACACGTCTTGCTGATCCAGGGCTTTATCTGTAATTTACGCCTCGCCAGATTGTGTCTTTGGAAAGTATACTTTATGTTTTGCTGTTTAACGATGACATGTAGCACGCTCCTTCTGCCTGAAATGGTTTCTGGACGGATGACAACCTGAGCATCACATCAGAGAGTTGCTGCTTTGGCGTTCAGGGCCAAAAGGGAAAAAGTAATTAGACAGACCTTGTCAGCTTGTCGTTGTGAATCTTTAAAAACCTCTTTCAAGAGTGACTGGAAAAATCCTGCTTTAATTTGAGCAAGGTAATTAAGATGATTTCGGAAGGACTGTGCATTTCACGTCCGCGCAGTTGATGCAATGGAACGATACAGAATCAGAAGCTCAGAAGGATCATCACCAGGATGTGCAGTAACAGGTTGGCTCATTCGTTATCCGAGCATTAGCTAATCTGTCCACGTAATCGTTCCCGTTCGAAGTGTCGGACTCAGGTTTAAATCTTGAAATGATCTGACGGGGCTGGAGCATTTGAAGCACGGTCGCACCAGCAAATCGGCCCGGCAATATCAAAGAGGAAAGTCAGCAACTGGATGGGATTAGCCTTTTGACAAGCACGGATAAAAGAGACTCTGCATCCATCTAGCTCCCCATCAACATCCTCCGTTGTGTGAGGAGGAGAGGCAGGAAGAGGAAGGCGTGAAATGAAGAGAGGGGCCGTGGGGAGTGACTCACATCCAGCCTCTCAATGGAGGAGGGAGCTTTTAGTTCCCGATGCTTTGAAACATCACTCATCATTATGCAAGACTTGATAAGAAGGGATAGAGGATGGCTAGCATGGCAGTGGCTCTGTCCGGTCTGCGGTATTAGCTAGCTGGGTGAAATGTGAGGAAGTCTTAAATCAAATAATGCACAATTAACTCTTCGTATACCAACATGAAATCTATCACATGAGGGCGCTTTACATCTTCTTTAAGTTATAAATCACAAAAAAGGCACCTAAACTTAAGAAATATACTTGATTTAATAGATAATGCTGTTGCTCATCATAATGATACCTGTTTTCCTTTGTTTATACTCCTCTCCTTCACAGCTTTTAAAAAAGAATGACCTGACCTGTGCTTTTCACACCTTTGAGAACTGGAAATTAGTGATGGTATTGAATAAACATAGCATAGATAATAACATCAGAGCTGATTAAAAATAAGGAGAAAGGTGAGCTGCATGACTGCTTTGATATATTCTCCTTTCTGTATGATTATCAACCTATGAAATTAGATTTTGGATGCTTTTTTGCACAATATCTTAAGGTCTTTCTCCCGATTACCTTATAAAGATGAAGTCTGGTTGACATTTTTTGTGACATTATCGTGCAAAACGTCCTCCCTTGGGTGCAGAGATTGCTAAGTGGAGAGCATTTCAGTATTAAACAGAGACGTGTAAGGTTCCCCAGATGTAACCGTGCGCACAAAACTCATTATGCCAAGTGGATAAAAAATGGCTTTCTTCCGAGTTAATTGTGAAAATGTCCGTGTGAAGGTGAAGGTAGTCCTGTGACGCGGTTTAGCGTACATGGATCCACCAACTTTAAACAAAATGCATGAAGCGTTTTCTAATGAAACAGGAACCTTTGGAGAAAGAGGCATTTATTAAGAGCTGATTTAATCCACATATACCCCAGTCTTTCCATATATCATGAGCACTTTGATGTACTTTCATTCCTACGTGTTTCCTTGTTGGTATTACTACTTTAGTGGCTCTCAATCTTAATTTTAAGGACTAAAATATATCTGTTTTCTCTTGCCGTGTTGTCAGGCAGCGAGTTTAAACCGGGATTTTGGATGAATGTCGTGCAGTCTAGTTGACAAAACACCAGCTTGGAAGTGTACTCAAGCGCACTGAGAGCTGCAGGATTAATGCATGTGCACAGCCAGTTCTGAATGCAGCAGGAAGATCATCTGTTCAGGTTTGGAAATGTCACTCGCCTGCAAAACAAAAACTACCTGTTGAATATTTATATTTATGTGCTTTTAGTGTCATTATTTATAAGAGTTGCCTGAAGTTTCCACCACAGGAGCTGAGAGGAATACTGAGAAAAAGAAAGAAAGTAAAGTGATGAGTTGCACAAAGTTAACTCACTGTGTTTCCCCAGCAGTGCAGTAATGACACTGTAGTAATTATCCTCCGCTCCATATGGAGAGGAACAAATGGCAGGAGAAATTAATGCATTTTAATGATGTTATGTGAGGGATCTTGAAGCACGCAGGTAGACTGACAGTCACTTAATACCCCGGTGAACCAGAGCTGCTGCAGCATTTCACTCTGAGATATGACACATAATATAAAGAGCCCTTGTTTCCTTTTGTTTAATTATGAATAGTTGTCAACGTTTCTCACCGGAATATGCAAAGTTCACTTCAGTGTGTTATTTAAAAAGCAAGGCACTTCTGTCTTGAATAAAGATGATAGGAAATATGTCAAAACTGTGGATATAATGACCTTTCATGGTGCCAGATGCAAAGTGGATTAGCTGATGCAGGAATATACTAAATATCTGCAGCTAAGACACTAGTATTGATGTATCCTGTGTCTCCTGGAGTCCAAAAATCGTTAGCGAAAGCATTCATTTTTTAAGCCGGTATGTCCAAATTCTTCTGGTCTTTATAATGTTTCTCTCAGCTATGCTCAAAATGAGGTACTTGCACACACTAAACACCTTTTGGTATACTTTGCCGTACAGAGCTGTCATTGCCTCAACATGTGATTGGACGCTCTGCATAATGAGTTGCTTGACTCATTTTGAGCAACCAATGAAGCTAAACCTAACTAGCCACATGCTAAGAAAAGTCAAGCTTAATTGAACATGTTAATGCTTCACCCACTAACTCATTGTCCCAGTACGGAAGACCTTGTTTGGCTCAATTTCTGTAGCCAGTTCAGTGTGATAGCATGGTGGAGTAAGCTAGTCAGTCGCTAAATCAGTAACATATAAATGCTTCATCCAAGCAGCAGAGGAAAGGACATTGCCCACAGAAGATGATTCGCCAATCACTTGTCCTTTCTCTCCTTTCTGTGGGCTTTAAACTAAGCCATCAGCACTCAAACTACTGATGAATCATTGCAAATGACCAGTCAGTGTGTGAATGAAGCCTAGCATCCGTTCACTAGGATGCATCAAGGCTGCAAGTGCATGCAAAACACATAGAAGCGTGGATAAAAAGGTGGGAAAGGTAAACACATTTGTAGTCAGGCAGGTTTAGTCATGCACTTGAAAGGTGGAGATGAACTCTGGTCGACCCCCAGGCTGCTGCTTCACTCATCTGGGCCGAGCTGGGGCCAGTGTTGGTTGCTGCAGGGTAATTTTCCTCCCTTTATGTCAGAAATGTCAGCTCTCTGGCTAGATGGGGCATTATATTAATTCTGCATGACCCAAGCACTGCCTTTCATCATCTCTGTCTGGATTCTTAGCAGCTCAAAGGCAGCCCTATTTTCCATGTGTTGACCACTGACGATGAAAAGCTTGATTGGTGATATCATCTTGCAGTTCCAGTAGAGGTTACGCTGGTGGGATTGAAAAATTAGGGGGTTATTTTCTGCTTGTCAGGAGGTCAAACAGCCCCTGAAGTCTGCCGGCCCCACACCTTTTTCATGTCACATCAACTTGTCAGGCTCTTTTTGTAACCATGACTTCAAATCCAGCATTCACACACATTTCATAACGTGATGAATAGAAGAACTGAAAGGAGGATGTCCATTTTCTCTCCTTACAAAACTATAACTGTTACTATACTCTCATAAGGTAAACACCCCTCTCTAGGGATAGAAATCTACTACCATGTCGATGTGTTCAAGAAGGGAAAAAAGTCACTCATCATACACATCGATCACTTGCATACAAACACAGAAAGAGAAATCAGAATGAGCCAATTAGTAGAAACCAATTAGCCACACTTAGATTTCCAGCTCTCTGTATTAGTGGGATGCAGAGGCTTAGTTTTGCTAACAGGGTTTTTTCTGTCAGTGTTATTAAGAATCTGCAGCAGTGAACTGTATTTGGAATTTAATTAGAGAGCAATGTTTGCTTAAAGTTCCATTATTTCAGGGTTTTCCCTTTCCTGTAGTGTGTTTGTAGAGGTTTTTGTGCATTTAAATGGTCTTCAAAGGCTAAAATCGGTGATAGATTAACGGGCGGGACTTCAACAGAGCAGACCAGCAAACTAATCAGAGCAGACGTGGCTCTGGTTTCAGACAGAGGGTGAAAAGTTGTGCTGCAGCACAGACAGTATGAGAAAGATAAAGAGCTTTTTGAACATTAAAGCAGGGAGACATTTCAAAATAGTGAATACCAATATGACTGATAATGAGCACCTTTAAATGGAGTTATTCCAAGATGGACACAGTGATGAAAGCCCTATATCATCCAGTGTCAGCGGACAGTCTTCATGGCCCATGATTAATTAAATGCTGCTTCAGTGTTTGTGTTTTGGCCCATGATTTTGACATGAAAACAGCCAAAATCTTAAATCCAAAGCCGGTCTGAATGCCCGCCATATCCCTCTCTGTGCTGCATGTCCCAGTGAATTGATTGTCTTGTGTAATGGTGCTGATGGAAACCTGTTTACCTGCTGCTAATAGTGTTCATGCTCCCTTTTGGCTGATGTTTTTGGAGTTGATGCATTTGTGGAGCTTACAAATTGTCCATCTGCAATTAACAAACTGCATGTACGGAGACAATTAAATTAAATTAGCAATTACATTAGCACCACATCAAAGTGCTCCGTGTTAAGTGCTTCCTCTTAATGATGCGGGATGCATTTCTATGAAGGGTCATTGCCAAAAGAGCAAAAAGCAGCCCTGACGTCCTGTGTGTGGGACGTCAGGGGAGGAAATGATTGGAACAATTTTATTTGGTATTTACATTTGAATTCATTTCCATAATTGTGCGACATTTAAATGCTCAATTTGAACTTTCTACTTCTGTGTGTTTTGGAGAATACTTTCTTGCCTTTTTGTTTAACCAATGACGTGGATTTCCACTTTTTTAAACAAGTTACAGAGTGCGGGTAAGAGTAGAATAATCTCCATATCTTTAATTGAATAAAGAATAACACGACTTTGGTATCAGCAGTGCTCTGTTTTGCGAGGATTGTCCTGTACTTTTTTGACCAATCACGTTCCAGCAGAGTTTAGTTGCATCCAAACAGTCGATGTGGAGAGGAATAAAAACTCACTGCAGTTAATGATATACAACCTCAGAACCAATTAGCCCTTCGTCTTACATCGACT
Source organism: Eleginops maclovinus (assembly GCF_036324505.1). Classification (NCBI taxonomy): domain Eukaryota; kingdom Metazoa; phylum Chordata; class Actinopteri; order Perciformes; family Eleginopidae; genus Eleginops; species Eleginops maclovinus. Next base: position 27,266,469 of record NC_086360.1, read on the forward strand.
TAGCCTTTTGCTAGCTTGAAATCAGCTTGTTTTACTTGATACTTAATCTCAAGTGTGTCCTGATAGCCAACGATGTGTATATGTGTATGAATGTTACCTTTAGGCCTAAAGAGAACATAACCAAAAAACAGAATTTGAAACAAGTGATGAGGGGATCAAGAGGAAATTAGGCGGGAAGACACACAAAGACAGGAAGTAAAAGCAGTGAAGGTTTTCAAAATAAAACAGGAAGTTGGATTTGTTTTGCCGATGCTTTAAAGCCCTACTTATTAAGATGCATGCTTTAGTCAGTATTGAAATGTAACTCCATTGCCAAAGATAGCGGCCCTGTTTTTCTTTCAAATCATCAGATCGGTGCTTCTGTCACATGTTGAGAAGGATCACTTCAGCACCGTTGATACTCAGAGGCAGAGCTGACCCCCCGCAGCTGTCTTTTACCAGGTAGTTGGCGGTGAAATCAGGGATACTTTAGACCTCATTTTCCCTCCCTGTTGTATCGTTAGCGCTTTGTGATTAGCTTTTCACTTCACCACTTAGCTCGGAAAATAAAGGTTACAGTGTTACCAGATGTTCTCTGCAGCGGTCTGTCACACACATACCGTACGGGGAAAATACACTGTGGGGAGATGCTGCAGGATGCTGGAGGGCAGGTGCAAACACTTAAACTTAAACTCTGTAGGATTAAAACACTCTCGTCAAGGAAGAACAAACCTGCACCCAAATAAACTATAGAGGAATTATCCCTGCTCCTTCTCCATTGCACTCCTTTGTTTAACACAGTGACATCACTATGGAATACTTTTGCTTCCATTGGCTAGCGCTCCCGTACACTGTATGTGATAGGCAAAGGGGCGGGACATCTGTAAGCGGTTGACCAATCGCAACAGAGCAGACCATCAGAGCAGACTGGGCTCTGGTTTCAGACGGAGGGTGAAAAGAGGTGCTGCAGCACAGGCAGTATGAGAAACATAAAGAGCTTTTTGGACATTAAAGCATGGAGACATGTCCCAGGAGAGACAAAAATAAAAACGGAGAAACACAACTACTTCTCCTTGAATGCCATGTGGGTCACTGTTGTTATTCTGATGGATATTGACCAACAAAAGATATAAAGCACATGACGTGTGTCTCTCAGATGCACTGAGGTCACCAGAGTTTAGTCAGAAGACGCTGCAGTAGCTCCATTTTTTCAGTAATGCTATTTCTTTTTTTAGCACTCTTCCAATATGTCTTATTTTATCCGGATCTCCGAACACCTACTGCTACCAAAATTGGCAGATAATATTGCACTTTCCTTTGTTGGATATCACATTAAATTGTTCCTTGCAATTTACTTAGCATGTGATTTGTGGCACAACACGGTGTGATATATGATTAACCGAAATTACGCCTATTGAGATGATTGCAGCCGCACAGTGTTTGGAGGTAAAGTGGTAACGACGTGCAGGAATAATGATCTTTTCCCTCACTGCTGAAAAAACCCTTTGTGTTTCTTTCTGAGTTTTACGCTGCGTGAAGAAAGAAAAAAAGTCTGTTTCACTAGTCTCGTTAGCTATTAACAGGGTGACCCTCTGGATCGGTGGTTGACCAAATATCGATCTTCAATTTGCTTTTAGTGCCCGGCAAACTGTTAACTGCAATTACACATATACACGTTTTCAATTATCCACAAGCACTTAACACGCAAAGACCTGTTCACACACACACACACACACTATTGATTTTTAAACAGGAAACCAGGATATAAAAGCAAAGAACGACGGCATTACGCAGAGCTCACCGTGAGACAAAAGGTGATGGGTGCAATCTGCAAAGACTTACCGTTAAATTGCTGTAGCACTTACTCCCACATAAACGCACTGAAGGCTTTACTGTGGAGAGGCAGCACTTGTTATGTGCAGGTAAAGCTTATTCCAGAGTGCTAATGGATTTTATTTTAGGCCAGGGTCACTGGATCATCAGTGGTGAAGATAAGGGGGTCAGTGAGTCAATGGAGGGGTTTGAACTCAGGTGAAACACTCCAGCAGTAATACAGCCGGGTAGAACAGAGGGCGGTGCCTTTATTAACATATAATTAAACACAGGCTTTTTAAAAACCCCATGAGGAACTGTTGAATGGTAACTAAGGTCAGGGTTGCGAGGGTTACTTTAAAACTACCTGCAAACAGAACAGAATCAAGACGTGTTTTACTTGTTATGTAACAGAACAATGTAACAGACAAGAACAAGAAATCAAGATATTAAGGATAGAAATATGACATTCTGCTCATTTCAGGTTGTAATGAGTGTCTCCATGACATGTCTCCATGCTTTAATGTTCAGAAAGCTCTTTATGTTTCTCATACTGCCTGTGCTGCAGCTCCTCTTTTCACCCTCTGTCTGAAACCAGAGCCCAGTCTTGCTCTGATTGCTTAGCTGGCTGATCTCTGCTGTGATTGGTCAACCGCTTAAAGATGTCCCGCCCCTTAGCCTATAATGTGTCAGAGCCCTAGCCAATAGAAGCGCAGGTGTTACAAAGAGATGTCACTATGTTCCAGAAGTAAACAGAGGAGTCTAATGGAGGCGTTTCAGGGGGGAGAGAAACATTTTATTTCAGGTATCGATAAAAAGACATTTAAATATCCATAAATTGTAAAAATATAACAATAATATTTGTATTAAATAAAGTGTAAAATGCACATTAGTAAAAGTAGAAATACCACTTAAGTAATAGCACTTAAAAATATGTACTTTCTTACATTCCACCCCTTGAAATAACCCCCTCCATTGATACAGTATATGCAAATGGCCTCCGTGCTGTGACACAGTGCCTCAGCAGTCACACAGCGGCGTCAGAGAGTCGCAGCATATGGTGATGTTCCTGCAGCCGGCACAGCCACGGCCTCCCACCGCCTCCTAATGATAATCACCACAACACCGCAAAGATGTTCTGATCCATTAACTCCTCTCTGAACCCAGACCGGTTCCTCCTGCGCGCTGGTGAAGGAGAGGACTGCAGCTGGACTATTTTCTCTGTTCGATTTAGAGCAGAGCTGAAGAAGGTGTTCAGATGGTTATTTTAAGCAACAGTTAAAAAACTAATAATAATAAAAACACAATAATATAAATAATAATAAAACAAAACTTGTTATAATTATTATTAATTATTATTATTTATTATTATTATTATTATTAATAATAATAATTAATAATATTAATTATTATTATTAATTATTATTATTATTATTAATAATAATAATTAATAATAATAAAATCCTAATAATAAAACGAAACTTGTATTATTATTAATAATATTAATATTATTAATAATAATAATTATTAATAATATTAATATTATTAACAATAATTATTATTAATAATAATTATTGTTAATAATATTAATTATTATTATTTATTATTAATAATAATAAATAATAATTATTATAACACAATAATATAATAATACAAACATTTTTTTAATAATAATAACCCAATAATAATACAAAATGTATTATTATTATTAATAATAGTACTTATAATAATAGTAACACAACAATTATTATTATTAATAATATTAATATTATTAATAATAATTATTATTATTATTATTATTATTAATAATAATAATAATAATAATTATTATTATTATTAATAATTATTATTATATTATAATTATTGTTAATAATAATAATAATTAATATTATTAATTATTATTATTATTAATAATAATGAATAATAATAATATAATATAATAATACAAACATTTTTTTAATAATAATAACACAACAAATATATTATATTAATAATAATAAAACCACAAAAATGATATTATAATACATTAATAATAATAATAATACACTTTTTTATACAGTGATTCTTTTTATTGAACCTTTGAATCTTCCTTCCATGGTTTTGTTCCATTAGCTTATTTTCAACAGTGACATTTAACATATAGCAACAAATCTAAACTTCAGGAGCAAGCCTACTCATCCCCTTCGTATACAAAACCTTAGAAAATGATTGCGGTTTATTTAAAAAGTAAATCCCTGGTCTGTTTTAAAGAAACGGCTATAATGCTGGGTGGAAATGACTTATGGGTTAGGGTTAGGGCTATAGATAAATCTGGCAGAAATCATCTCCTCTCTGTTCTAGATATATGTGTTTCATGCATGGTCTGAATATATACTAACATAAATAAAGAAAGCTGACTACACCTCTGCACCACAGTTTTTTTAAAGAAAATGCAGCTCCTTGCAAACATTAATCAAATAGGGGTTATGTGTGTTTTTGTTGGGGACTATTTTCAGCCGTGGATTAATACATACTTGGAGCTCTAGTGAGGATTTTGTTGGCAGATTGTGAGCAGTCTCAAAATAAACTACTGCACCAATATTCAATGCAATGAAGGAAAACCTCACTAGGGAAACGAGGGTGTCCTTGATTCAGAGTCTGAAACGAACTTTTAGGTCACTTCTAACTCCTATCTTTCTCTAACCTTGGTAACTAGTCTGTATTTAGGGTTTTATTTATAACGCATTAGAAAGAAATAAGACCAAATATCATGAAGGTCTTCAGCTTTGTTACTGCAGTGTTGGAACACGCTGAGCATTTGTAAAGGTAGAAACAATCAAGTAATTAAATAGCATTAAGCTCCTACGATGGCCAAATTGGAAAGCCTTAATCGTGCAGTCTCCATGAAAAGGAGCTACAAGCATTTACCCAAGTTGTTATTTTTGCAAGGGTAATCTGCACTCTGGATGGTGTGTGTGTGTGTGGTACATTTGCCTTGGCATTTCTAAGCGCCGGAACATTTAATAGCAGATGTCTGTGTGTCCATGCATACATCTCATATGTTAATCAGGGAGCTGCATGAGTACGGAGAATCCTGTCATGAACATGGCAGAAGTGGCCGGTGTTCAACATGCATGTTCGCCCTTTGTGTCTGCATGCAAATGTGTTCTCTGTTTTATGTATTTATTTGTAAAAGAAATCATTAAAATGACATGTTACAGTTTTAAATCTGTGCCAAACACACATAGAAAAACAATAACATGTCATTTATGGCAATGAAGTAAACACTCATGGGAAGAAGGACACATGATTGCAGTTCTGGCCAATTTTAAATGAGAATAAGATGTTTGAAATATTGAATCTGCACCAAACTGTCCGAGGTTTCAGCCTTTAATTCAGTCTAACAGTGTCTCAATTATCTTCTGATACCTTCGGTGTGAATGTCCGTATCGAGAAGTTTAGTTGTGAAAGTATTGTGAAATCCTAAGAAGAAGGGTTTGATGGAAGAGTGTACAGCTGAATGAAAGTTCACCATTAAATGTCGTGGAACAAATCCCTATACTTCCAGGTTCAATTTATCTTAAATGTTGTGCGTTTTCTGACCTTTGGCAAACCTAAAACTCGCCAAAAATCACTAAGATCTTTAAATGTGTTGATGTTGCTAAAAGTATTGCAAACATCCATCACTGTTTGCTGATCAGTCACCATTGACCTTCAGTAATTTGTAGCTTTACACACCCTCTGAAAGGCTATGGTTTCTTCTGTTTTGACCTTAAAATACTTCATCCAAGCTAATTCTTTGAAATATATCGTGTTTTTCAGACAGCTCTTTCTTGTCTCGATTGACTGTCGCTGTTTCTTCTTCAGAGGGCTGAGTTTTTATTTCAACTATGCACTTTAAAGATGCACTTTATTGCTGAAAGATTATATATATCACTGTGGAAGTGTCTCAATACGTCCATAAAAACGTTTTTAAAAAAACACCAATTAGAAGAAAAGTGCGACTCGCCACCATAACAACCCTGATTGCTGCTTGGTGCATTTCTGGAAACTCCTGCAGCATAATTCAGCTTCTAAATGATGTTGTTTTTTGCAAAGAAGCTTCCACTGATGACTGCCTCATGAGGGAGAAAAGGAGGCATTTCAGTTGAAGCGTATTTTATATTTTGGCCTCAAGAAAGACGATTTTGGGCATAAAGAGCTGAAGATCTTTGACTCACATTTTTACTGGAGTCTGATTCCATTTTTGTGTTCAATATAATCTTAGTTCTTGTCCATGGACATAACCACACAGACAATAAGGGATATATAAAGATGCCAAACCATTAAGAGCTTAATGAACAAGTAACAATAATTTTAAATCAGTTCTAATAGATACTGGGAGCCATTGTAAAGGAGTTATGTGCTCTTCTTGTTTGCCTGGCAACAGAGCTCTGAATTAGCAGAGTTTTTTTTTAATTTTGGGAAGACCTGTACTTCAAATGAACACTTGAATGAGTTCTTCAGGGTCTTTTTGATTTGGAAACAGGCTCTCTTTGGCCATATTTGTTCGGTGGAAGAAAGCTGGTTTAGTTACCAATTTAAAACTGAAATCAGAATCTAAAATGACTCCCAGACTTGCCACCACCGTAATCCATTAATTCCCAATCCTGTTTATGTTAATCTAAGAAGTCCAACATCTGATTGAACCCCGGACTCTCTCTCTCTGTGCAGGTGTGGCAGTGTGGAGGCAGTATGGAGGTCCTGCCCTGTGCCAGAGTGGCTCACATCGAGCGTACCAAGAAGCCCTATAACAACGACATAGATTACTACGCCAAGCGCAACGCACTGCGAGCCGCCGAGGTGTGGATGGATGAATACAAATCGCACGTCTACATGGCCTGGAACATCCCCATGAACGTAAGTTATTTGAAACCCTTCCCTGACATAAACCCTGAGTTCCCTCCTTCTCTTCCCTTCCCTCCTTCATTGCTCATTCAGACATGCAGCCAGGCTCACCGGAGAAACGAGGAATTCAAAATTCACAATTCATCCCATTTGACCTTCACACTGGCAGCCGAGCCGAGGAGTCGCTCTCCAAACCAAGCGAATGAGATGAGCCTCATGTCTAATCAATCTATTTTCATACACATCACTTTGGTTAAATTGCTTTCAAGCGTCTTTGAGACATAATAAACTGCTGCTTTTACTAATAAAGAGTTTCATTTTCAATCCTAATTGCCTCCTCAGCCATGCAGAAGGAGATAATTATCAGTGAAGGCCTCTGAGCACTGCCCAAAACAAAACTCTTCTAGTCATATGAAACAGAAACAGAGTCGTGCAGGAATGAGTCCTCAAACCAGGGGACGAGTCAGCATTTTTCCACTTCCATTGCTGACATTCTTTAGCTCTTGGGTCCTTTGGTGAATTTGAAAATGGTGGTTGCTGTAGTTCCTTTATAGCCCAACATTAGCCGCCTTTATCTTAGCGGTGGTGACGTGAAGTCATGTGACCGTGCTATAGTTCCTTTTTAGACCAACATTAGCCACCTTTAGCTTAGCGGTGGTGACGTGAAGTCATGTGACCGTGCTGTAGTTCCTTTATAGCCCAACATTAGCCGCCTTTAGCTTAGCGGTGGGACGTGAAGTCATGTGACCGTGCTGTACTTCCTTTATAGCCCAACATTAGCCACCTTTAGCTTAGCGGTGGTGACGTGAAGTCATGTGACCATGCTGTAGTTCCTTTATAGCCCAACATTAGCCGCATTTAGCTTAGCGGTGGTGATGTGAAGTCATGTGACCGTGCTGTAGTTCCTTTATAGCCCAACATTAGCCGCCTTTAGCTTAGGGGGGGGACTTGAAGTCATGTGACCGTGCTGTAGTTCCTTTATAGCCCAACATTAGCCGCCTTTAGCTTAGGGGGGGGACTTGAAGTCATGTGACCGTGCTGTAGTTCCTTTATAGCCCAACATTAGCCACCTTTAGCTTAGCGGTGGTGACGTGAAGTCATGTGACCGTGCTGTAGTTCCTTTATAGCCTAACGTTAGCTTTTTACTTCTGACAATTGCGTTGGTGCATTGCTGTTAATATGTAAAGATTTACGGGCTGAGAAAAAAACGTGTATGTATCATTGAGGTGTTTACCTTATTTTCTGTATTTGGGATCAATAACGTATATCTTATCTTATTTTATCCCATATTTAGAAGTCCAATGGAAAAACCCCATTAGCTTTCTGTTAATGGAACCATCACGATGCTAACTTCCGGGCTTAGCCGACCTTTAAGAGGCTGCTGCTGCCGGCCTGTCGTCTGAAAATGTGGCGCAAACATCATTACATGAGTACTCACAGTGCCAGTATAAAGCACCAGCGGGAGGAGTGTTTTGTGAGTGCAGTACGGACGATATGTTGAGGAGGGGGTGTGGAAAGGGGGGGCACAACTTTGACAAACTAGCCAATCAGACTGCTGCCTTTCTCCAGTGTAATTACAAGCACAGTGGCATGGCACGTTATTGCCCCGGCTGTCCTGTGGCGCAGAGTTATTTTGTGTACAGTACAAAGACCTAACGCTATGATTATTCCATCTACCCCCCCTCCCTCTCAGCCTTCCCCCTACACCCCCCCCCCCCCTCCCCACCAGCCCATACACACAGTCACAGATTCTTGTTATTGTCTGAGGTTCCCGCTGAGAGCACAATTACTTCAGTGGGGGAAGGCTTTATGATTCACCACAGTAGGCAGCCCCATTTCCAAATACCAAACAACATGTCGGTGATATTGAATGCATTTATTAGTGTCCCTTTATGGAGCAAGAAGTAGAAAAGAAATTAGACATCTTCAACTAAAATTCATTATCAACAGATGTTGAAAGCAAGTTCAGCTGCTGGCTGTAGAGACTCCTGCAGAGGGGAAACTGATGAGCGTGTGTGTGTGTGGGGGGGGGGGAGGCTTTTGTCATATTCAATTCACTCTTTTAAGTATAGTCATAAAACATAATCTAGATATGTGAAATGGGACTCCCTCATAATCCATCTGAAGCTTAGCAATAGGCTCCCAGACACAAAAAACAAAGTATTAAAATATAAATGACAAACACATCTATAATTGGAGAGAGTTCATGTATTAAAAAGAAACCTTTACAAGCTATTTGCTCACAAAATAGCCTGTCAATAATCAGTCTAAGCATGGGTTTAAAAATTGGTAAGATATATGACACAGTAAAGTATGATGTAATGATGCTAATCAGTTAGTTTGAGCATGTTACTAAGTCAAGTCGGACATATTTTATAAGAACTGCTGCTTTAAGATCTTCTTAAAACAGACACAGATGAAGATTAGAGTGTTGTTAGTCTCACTTCATACCTGTTGACCTCTGCACACCACACTAAAGCTCTTACAGGTACATGTGTACTCTTTATTAGGTGCCTTTTCATAGTTGTATATGAAACTGTGGAAAATGTGTGTTTATTGACATGTTAAGACAGACTTTATTAACCCTTAAGGGAACATTAATTAAATTACAAAACACACACACACACACACACACACACACACACACACACACACACGCTCAAACATGATCTTTAGTAGAGAGTGAAAGGGCTGCCATGGTTCAGTACATGTAGGTGAACCTCTGCAGACACACTCTGAACTTGATCCGATCGCAAATTGAACGATAACCCTTAACAATGTAAAAGTGTGTGTGTGTGTGTGTGTGTGTGTGTGTGTGTGTGTGCGTGCGCGTGTGCGTGTGCGCGCATCAGGCCTCTGCAGCTATTAGGTATACCCCTAATCAATCTGGGAAGCCACCTCCATGAGGCAGCAGCGCCGTGAGGGCTCATAATTAAGCAGCTGATTAGGATTTGCTCAGCGCAGATCATGTCTAATGAAAGAACAATAAAGGTCCCACATGACAGGCACATCCATCCATCTCCCGCTAAACGATGCTGCGTCCTCCCCTCAGCACCTCCGCCTCCCTTTTCCCTCCCCACGAGCGTGCACTCTCTCTTAACTAAAGTGCCCGGCAGGTATGAGAGCTTTGTTCCGTCTCTGTGTTGTTGACAGAACCCCGGGGTTGATTTCGGGGATGTCTCGGAGCGCCTGGCCCTGAGGAAGAGGCTTCAGTGTCGGAGTTTCCGCTGGTACCTCGAACACGTCTACCCGGAGATGCGGATCTACAACAACACCATCACATACGGAGAGGTGAGGCGCTTAGTGGGAGTACTCTGCATGTGTAGTTCTATCACAGAGCTGTGGATTAACGAGGATGTGATTCAAAGAGGAATACATTATGTATCTTCTCTTGTGAGCAATACCAGGATGTATTGGGTCCTTCTGAGGAAGAAATCCCAGAAACACAGATGTTTGCACCTATTTGATATCTGTAGGTTGCATCATTGGAAAGTAAGTTTAATCAATACTGCACTTAAGTACAAGTTGTACGCTGTGATACTCTACTTCTACTCTTTACTTTTGAAGACTATACTTCATTTATTTGACAATACTCAGCAGTATTAGGTCCTACTTCCTTTGCAGGTTTATATCATGAATACAAAATATGAGTCAACTATTCGATGATGAGATGCTGTTATGAACTCAGATATATGGTAGTATGTAAAAGTCTGTTTCACAGCTCCAAGTGTTTTGTTGGTATCTTTGAAATGACGAGGTTAGCTACGTTAGCCTACAGCAGCGCTCCAATAGTATCTGATGGAGTCATTTGATCACATTGTTAAAATAAGCCGATTAAACTTACATTTTAGGTCAGCTTCCAACAACAGAGACACCAAGCGCTCCGGTCCCAGCTGTGTGCGTCACTTTTTAGAGTCCCCTGTTTTCAGTTATTGCAGCGTTTTTCTACTTGCAGCTTTTCGCTTATGCAGCTTTTAGTAAATGCTGTGCATTTGTTGTCAGGTTGATAAAGATGTCTCTTCATTTGCATGTGTTTTTATCACATCTGTGTTTTTATATTTGCGCCCTTTTTGAAACTGCAGCTCGTTTCTCTTAGTGGAAATGCTATTATGACACATTTGCACAGGCCAGCTTGCCAAGGTATTTCTACTTTTGCATACGTGGATTGATTGAGTACTTCTTCCACCTCTGGTTCGCATTACACTGTGGCCAAACACAAACTCAGATGTGCAGATAAACATCTCATAATTTCCACCTTAATGATAATAAACACGATCCACACTGAGGTATTTGTTGCTAAAGCGATGCAGCATCACGACTCAGGATTACATGCAATTTCCTCAGAATGAGTTTTAATTAAACACTTATTAGTTTTCCATTTCAACCTGATTGTCGTGAGCTCTGCTGCGCACTCAGCACAGTGGTGGGGGGGGGGGGGGGACAGGATTATGACAGGTTGAAGAAATGAACACACTCCAGGGTGTTTGTCGAAATTCACTGTTTTTCCGTCAATTTGAACAATGGAAAACAGTGGCTGGCTCTGCAACTGCCAGTCAGAATCCATCAAATTAACCTCTATATTCATCTGTGTGAATGTTACCCCCTCCCTAGTTTCCCCTGCTGCCTGTCTTGGCACCCAGCAAATGAATTTCTCAGAGGCAGCTTCTTAAGTGGCACTATTTCAGATCTGTCGGCCGGCCTCGTGTTTTGCCACGCGGCCGCCGCAGCAGCAGAAGTGAGTCCCATCTGTCTCCGAGCTTCAGTGCCGCGCTGACCGGAGCAGCCGAGTGGAAACCTCTCCGACATCGGCACCTGATAGATATGTCACAACCTGGAGATGAAGACGTACGAATTCAAATCACACAGAACCGAAGCTCATGCTCGGAGCAGGAGGGGGACGGGTCACTGCATGATCGTCCTGTCATGGCCGGGTCATCACTTATAGATGCACTGATGTAGGACTGTGAACAAGACAGGAGGCGGTGTGACATGCAGAGAAAGACTCTTTTCCAATCACATGCACCCTCTGAAGCTTGAGTCATCCTCCCTCTTCAGCAAGTGGCTTAGAAGAGTCAGGGCGCCTTAGTAGAGGGCTCCACCTGTGCTTATAGAACTAGGATTACAATAAGTAACCTAGGTGGTGCAGTAATGAGTTCCAAAACCCAGGACTGAGTCAGCATTTCACCTCTTCCTGTTCAGGGGTCTGGGAGCCAATGGTTTTGTGAATGTGCGTTTGGTTGTTAGCCTGAAATAAGTTGTGTGGATAACACAAGTTAAAGAATCAGAAGGCATTTATTTGTCCCTCAGAGGGGAGATTTGCCTTTGTCACAGCAAGAAAAGAGCCACAGACAGCTTAATGTTACCCAGGAGCATTCTGTATACATATTAAATATACAACATTTAAAACTAAAAGAAAAAACTGCACAATTTACAAATTACACATCCTGTAACAGTTCTGAGATATAGCAGCCGGGCGCATATTGCAGTTATTAACGGCATGTGTTTATAGATATTGCACAACAAGGAGTGTTACAGTCTCTGTTGTTATACGTGTGGGGGGGGGGTCATAAAGACATTTGCAAGTATCTTTATACTACATTAAATATACGTCAGTTCATGCGACGGTTACTTCCAGGTCTCGCCTACGAAAATATGTCATCACTGCACCACTCAGAAGAGGATGGAGTCTGGGTTTGTAGAACTAGTGTTGAAATACGTAACCATCACCAACACTGTGTTAATATGCTGCATGTACTGTATTTCCTAACTATTGCAGAATATTTGAGGGGAGAAAAGGCAACATGGATATCCAAATGCTATTATTGTTCACAACATGAGTGTAAAAACAACGGGATCTCTTTGTGTTTTCACTCACAGCAACTCACATGAGGCATTTTCTGAATGAGCAGATGGGAGAACGGTTCCAATCTGTACCTAATGTCTGCCAAAACAACCAAACATACTCCCCCAACATATCCAACTTTGGAAATCAACACTTAATCATGACACCAATGCAGCTGCAAGATTCTTTCCATCCTCTTTCCATCCATGTTTTTAAGAAACGTTCTTATTAATCCTGAGGTTTCTTCGTGACTTTTTCCTTGTGTGACCCCCCCCCCCCCCAAACACAGCCCTCTCCTTTAAGCATTCCCTCATAAATCCCCGTGTTGTGTTCCAGGTGAGGAACAGCAAAGCGAGCGGCTACTGTCTGGATCAGGGATCTGAAGACGACGACAAAGCCATCCTCTACCCCTGCCACGGCATGTCCTCCCAGGTCAGTGTGTGTGTGTGTGTGTGTGTGTGTGTGTGTGTGTGTGTGTGTGTGTGTGTGTGTGTGTGAAAAACTGTTAACAGTCCTTCTCAGATTTGCTTGGATTGTTATTCATTGTAACACTCGGCGATGTGGTGTGATTAGTCTCATCCTCAAGAAGTGAAAAACCTTTGTGTTTAATAAGCGTTGGTAGCCTCAGAGAGAAATATGCTTTCCTGATTGCTTCTCGTTTAGCAGGTCTCTTCCACACACACACACTGACGCTTTTAAATCAACAGCTTACCAAACCCAAGACACACTGAGGGCAGATTTTAAACACGATTCCCCAAATCAACAGCGAGGTAGATGCAGTCAAATGTAAATATAGTGAATTATTAATCTACATTTGGGAGATGCTAGGTGGGAAAGGCTCACGTTCTACTTTACATCCTGGTAAAATAGTTATAAACTCCAAACGATGCATGCTTCATGGCTTCATAGATTAACGTTAAGGACACATCATGCTCATTTTCCGCTTCATATTTGAATTGAATGCTATTTAGTCTCCATGCTTTAAAGTTCAAAAAGCTGCTCTGATTGATTAGCTCTGTTGTGATTGGTCAGCCGCTTCGAGATGTCCCGCCCCTTTTATCCTATCAATGTTCTAGTAGTGATGTCACCATGTTATAGGAGTATACAAAGGAGTCCAATGGAAGGAACACAGGGAGTTTAGCCTTTGCAGACCATCTACATGCACACAAACCATACAACACACTAAAAGAAAGGGATGCCTTGCAATACCAACTTCCTATATATGCCAATTATTTTAATTACCATTAACTAAGAGGCCCCACTCCCATCTCTTGTTGTTTTAAAGCAGAATGCTCTCGCTGCAGCCCTTCAATTAAACAGCTTTATATTCAGTAAATACCATCTATTTATAGTCATCCACGTGCAGCAGTCACATTGAAGGATATAACCTCGCTCTTTATTCAGAGGGGAACATTAAGGCAGCCTCGTGCCTCCTGTCTTGTTTAATTAGCTCTGCAGAGCCAATAAAGGTTCAAACCACAGACTCACCAGAGCTGCACATCTAATGAAGTGAGAGTGGAAATGCACATGGATGATATCAAGCACAACATGGCTCGGTTACAGCAGGGCTCTACCCTCGATCTGCATATACATTTTAATGGGGAAAAATAAGGAAACATGTAAGCAGTCCTTCTGTTGTTGCAGGGATTAAAGGAGGTGTTGCAAAAATGCGTTACAATACAGTTGGTAATGAAATGACTTGACTTAGACACTTCTGAATACCGATCCATCAGAGCTTAATTTGGAGCAACCACATATCAGTAAACGCTAACTTAATATATCGGTATAACTTGTAAAAAGTAATTAAACGGACCCTGTCTTTGTGCCTATTTTATCTATCCTCCTCCTCGCGATGCGACAGTGTGGGCGAGTTTATTTTCCACATCGATGCTTCTCCAAAAACAGTTTGTCAGGATTGCAACCCACTTCAATTCTTGCACCTCATTAGCTCCCTTTTACTCCTGCAATCCAACTTGCTTTAGTTTTCCAGTTCTGTGAGCAATTTTGGAGCATAAAAATGCAATTCAAGGACAGACAGCTTCCTAATCATTTAGAAACCAATCGACAGAATCATCATCTTCCAAGACATCTGGTGTAGAACAAACTGGGTCTTAACTTCTGCACCTCTTTTTCTTGATTTCACACAGCTTACAGGAAGACCAACGTTTGGAGAACCAGTGGAACTAGTCCAACATGTTTTCGCAACTTTCAAACGCACTGGTCTTCCTGTAAAGCATTGCAGGAAGACTGCCTGTGCCTCTTTTCACCCTCTGTCTGAAACCAGAGCCCAGTCTGCTCTGATTGGTGAGCTGGCCTGCTCTGTTAGGGAGAGAAACTCCCATCTAGGAGGTTAGAGAGGGATGTTAGCCTTTGGAGACCATTTACATGCACACAAACCTATAGAACACACCTAATAGGGCCTCTTGGTGCAAACACTGCTGTCTCATCATACAGCAGGAAGTTGTTGCCAAACTACGAGACCAGTGATGAGTATTTAATAACCCCTGAACCATCTGATCGATATTCTGCTATATTCAACATTTTTGACCAATGCTTTTCAGAACCAGTGGAACCAGTCCAACAAGTTCTCACTCCCAACTCGTCCTATAATGACGCTGGCTCAGGATCCCTTGGCACTGGGAAGTCCTTTAGCGTTGGTTTTATTTATTAAAATCGATGTTTAGTGAGCTCACTCCAAGTCTATGGGACTACCCTGCAAGTTGAAAATCAATGCTAAAGATCTTCCCAGTGCGTCTGAAAGTTACGCCTTTCATAGTCACAGACATTCTATTTTGAAGAACAGAAAAGGTATTGTTCTCACTGGTTTATTTTAAAGTAAATGAATCATATGAAAGACTCTTGGGGTTTTAGTGTTACAATTAACCAAATCTTTACACTGTTTTATGATTAGCTTAATTGCATTTAAATGTAAACACTGGTCAAAGGATACTGTGTGTACGCTGCATTGGACAAACGTATTAGAGTCAAAGTGAAATTGAGCGAGGAACCACCAACAGCTCTATCTGGTCCTCCCAGATGAACCTGCATGAGGTTTTATGAATATTCAGGCGCATGCTGCTGTGAAAAAAAAAGGACGTGTGCTCAGCCTAACCTTTACTGGAACAGACACCAGAACAAATGGCACGCTGGGAGCCTGTGAGGTGGGACAAGAGCTATTCCTGAACATGCAAATGTACAGTAATCATGCATAATATTCCTAATGTTTCCCAGTACTCCTCACCAGTTCTCCTGCTGGTGAGTGACATGTTGGATATCTGTACTGAGTGCTATAAGAAGGCCAGCCTTAGTCTCTTTCAGTGGGGTCCAGTAATGTGACTCCTTTTAATCCCGATCCCCGGGGAAACAAACAAATGGAGATTTATTTCGGGTCTTTGTGTCATTAGATTACAGCGACATTACAGCGAGGCCAAATTCAATTTAGGGGGGGGACATTTCTTTTTACCATTCCTCCATTTACTTGTGAAAAAAATATATATAATTGACCGGAATAATTCCTCTTTGTGCTTCTGAAGAATGAGCCTCTCTTTCTCTCGGCCCGCCGTCCCAGTGGAAATCTAAATCATGGATAATGCTTCACCTTTGTCCGATAATGTAATGCAGTGAGAACATTGTGGAGGGAATACAAAGCACACACACACACACACACACACACACGGAAGCAGTCTCTAACTGTAAGCAATGCTCCCTTTTTTATAGATTTCCCATTAATGAGATTGAGTGGAGCTCTCGACTTTATCTGACAATTAATATTCAAGGTACCTTCTTTTATAAATTACTATTAATATCAGTGTATTGCTGAGGGGCACAGACTGTGTGTGGATGCTTACCGGCGAAGATGCTGTTAGCAGAATATCGATCAGATGGTTCAGGGATTATTAAATACTGAAACGGCGTCCCTCAAGAGGCCCTATTAGGCTTTTGGGGTTTTCCCTTTCCTGCAGTGTGTTCTATAGGTTTGTGTGCATTTAAATGGTCTGCAAAGGTTAAAATCCCTTTGTTACCTCCACAGGGAGTTACTCTCCCAACAGAGCCGGCCAGCTAACCAATCAGAGCAGCTCTGGTTTCAGACAGAGGCCGAAAAGAGGTGATGCAACACAGGCAGTATGAGAAAAATAAAGAGCTTTTTGAACATTAAAGCATGGAGACATGTCCCAGTAGAGACACTACATACTAATATATGACCCTAAAAATAAGTATAATATGGCCCCTTTAACCACACCCCATTATCTCTTCTGTAAAAAATCTTAAGCAAAACCATCAATGAAAATCTGATCTTTCGACTGAAATTCATACTTTCTTTTTCCCATAAGGAATCCCAGCTATGTGCAAACAGGCATGCATGGTCCTAAAGCACTGCTAATTCTGAGGGGCCTTTTAAGAGGTTTGTGCTACAGTAGATCCAGCACTGAGGCCCAATCTCTCCTTAAGATGTTCTAATCTGATTCACAAACGTCCTCATAACTTCCCGGTGGAGCAAGGTACAGCGAAAGTAAGAAATGTGGAGATTACAACCCAACACAGCGCACTAACACTCCATCGTGTGTTGACGTTGTCACAGCGTCGCACCGTTAACGAGCTAATTAAGAAACGTGTGATAAGCTTGAGCTTCAGAAGGGTCTGCAGATATGTTTTCACGATGGCAGGAAAGCGGTGGAGCGCCTCACGCTGCAGGTTAATTGGCTCTGCAGAATCATTTCCTTGCGTTAATTATTTGTTATGGTCCTATTTGAAACGTATTAGCACATAAAAGGCTGCCAGACTGAGCTGTAAACAGGTATTAGCGGGGATTAAATTGGGGGTTTTCTTTCGCCCAGTCATAGTTTACAGCATGGATGAACCTGCTTAGAGCGATATAACCTGAACAGACCCAGAGCAGCAAGGCAGGGAAAAATACTGCAAACACACAGCATTGTGTGTCTCATTATAAGCTGTGTGAGAGTGTGTATGTAACAGAGCTTAGTCTAAAGACTTAGCCTTATTAGTATTCTTGTAAACAACCTAACTAGCTCTAGTGATCTTTGAGTGACAAACACAAAATTGCTTCAATGGTTTCCTATTAGTTACAAGTGGCTCCTACAAAAAAAAACCCTGCATTCTCTTTCTCTCTGGAGGAGCAACACACTGCATTTCTTTTCTACGCAAAGTCCTCCTTTCAGACAAAGTTAAATCGTAGTAGACAAATGTTCACGTGCTAACATCGATTGACAAATGTACTTGAATAGGCTCTATTGTGCTTTTATTGGTTTTTGGGCCGGACTGGGCTCTGGTTTCAGACAGAGGGTGAAAAGAGGTTCTGCAGTATGAGTCACGATCTGCTTCCACCCTAAAGTGTAATGGGTCTTTGATTTCATTGGTGTTTCATTCTGGAAATCATACATCAGAATGTCATGTTATTTTTGGAGTGACTTTCTGTGATGGCCTTTTATCAACACCAATATCGAATATATTTTCTAAATGTCGACTTTTCAAAAATGTCACATCATCTTTTCAGAATTATCGGTTTTTCCTAAAACTATATATTTTTTAAATAATCACACATTTTTACAAGTGAGTATTTAGAAAGAAATTCAGACATTTGGAAAAAAAATGCTGATTTTTAAGGAAAAAAAAGATAATTTTGAAGAAATAATCGAAAATTCCGTTTGAAAAGAAAATCAAAGGAAGAAAATTTGGGAGACTAAGTGTGAATGTTTTAAAGATGATTAGGTCCACATGAAGAAGTATTTAGAATAATGAGAAAATAGTGGGGCATATTTAAAAGTAGAATTTCATTAATTCATAAATTTGGAAATAAATCTGATTTTTTAGGAAAAAGTAATAATTTTGAATTTTAAAAAAGGTTGAAAATTAGAAGAAAAAAATCAGAAGCTTCAAAAGAAAATCAAGGGGAAAAAAGTGCTTTTTTTTTTTTGGTTCCCTCCTTGACGTCTCTGCTCACATCTCCTGTGGGCGGGACTAGGAGACGTGGCGAGGAGTCGAGGAGGGGAACACTGAGACTGAGAGAGGGCTCCTGTCTCATATCTGTGTTTCCACTCCTGTCTGATTATCTGATTGTGTTCACCTGGTGCCTCTGTGTTTCCCCGCCCCTCCCCAGCTGTGTCTTGTCTTCTTGATTGGTCTTGTGTGTATTTAAGTTCTGGTTTTCTGTTTTTGTGGGTCCTTTGCGCTGACAAGGGGAGAGGGTTTGGGTCTGTTGATGTTTGCAACCTTAAGGCTTTGTCCATGCTGCACTCCCTGCCCTACTCAACCTCAACATGTTGACCGTTAAAGCGTGTAAACATGTCACAGTAGTTGAAGTAGAAGCGCAAAAGGAAAATATGAACGTTTATGATGAGAATATTAGGGCCCCTTTAACTTTTGATGTCTTATTTAAAACTAAATTCTCATCTCATCTGATTATTCTAATTTTAAAAGAAAAACATGTCAAGTAAGACATACAGGATATGATCACTAAAATAGGTTTTCATGCTTTTGTTTACGGGTTTTTAGAGAGGATGTTATTCACAGTGACCTCCCTTTGAAATGAGTGCTCATATTAGATCATGTTTCTTTATCAGACTCTTTGAAAACGTGTTCTGTGGGGGAGTTTTAACTGAATATGATGTGTAGAATAAGGATATAGCCTGTGATGCATTAATAAACCATTGGAGGACATTTTAAACTGTAAGTAAGCTTTTCTGCAGTCTTGTTTCAGAGGCCTTCGACATTAATTCTATCAGGTTTGTGAATAAAACAAAGCTGTCGTTGTGAAGACCTCTCTATCTTTGGCATCTCATTTTTCCGAGAGGATCACGCCCATACATAATAAATGCTATCTCTACTGTATCCTTACGTAATGGATCCGTATCATCGCAGGGCCTTTCATGTGCAGGATTAAACATTCAGGGATCAAGTTTTAGGTTTGGGGAGATGTTGTGGCACTAATAAGCTGCGCGCTGTGGTTTCCGCACAGCGCTGTACACTGAAATATTCATCAAAACCACATGTTGTAAGGAAACAGCCTCGCATTTCTGAAACTAGAAAGTGTTTCAGACTAAAAATAAAAAAGTGTTTCAGCCTAATTGAGTCAAGACTGAAATCTGACATCTTTATTACCATATAAAAAACTTCCCCTGGATAATGAAGAACTTTTTAAGTGTGTATGTTGCAAAGAAAGGTGGAATATGCACAGAGTGGTGCATTGGAAGTTAGCATTGGTAGTGCTCCCTCGACAAAAAGCCAATGGGAGCACATTGCAAAGGATCAATGACACATCTATGATACTGACACTGCAACCGCTGAGACCCTTAGAAGCTTCACACATTCAGGAGTGGGGTATTTACGGGTGTATTGTGCGGGTGTCCGGTCCCTTGCTCGAGTGCATCGCGGCAGGGCCCACAAGTAGCAGTCCACCTCCATATTTTAGGTCTGTTTGGGGACCTGGATCAGCGACCGTATGGCTCCAAGTCCCTACTGACTGAGCCTCTGCCACTGTGTTCTTTGAGACAAACTGCTAAAATGGCCAAGAAAGCTGAAACATTTTAATGTTAAATACTAGATTGTTCGTATAACATTAGGCAAGGATAGAGAGCAGCCTTTACATTATTAATGTATTGTTTAAATGACATGCAAATGAGTTGAAATGCTCCTTAAAAAGAGGTCAAATGAAAAGAAAAACTGCTTTCTGTCGCGCGTGCCCTTCAAACTGTTCTGCTTATACTAATACTGTAACTGCACAGTTATATGTAATGCTGCTACTGATCTGTTCCACCTTGTATGTCTTTATCTGCTTTGTGCCCTTTGCTGTAAAAATGTAAATGTCCCCGCTGTGGGACGCATAAAGGATTTCTACTTGCTGTTGTGGAGAACATAAAAAAGCGGCACAGCTGAAACAGCTTGTTGTTTTTCTAAACTGTTATTGCCTCTACAGTGCGTGACTCCAGCGGTGTAACACTTTCCTCTGTGTTGCAGCTCGCCCGCTACGCCACAGAGGGGCTTCTCCAGCTAGGACCCCTGGGGTCGACCACCTTCCTGCCTGACACAAAATGCCTTGTCGATGATGGCAGAGGACGCACTCCCAGACTGAAAAAGTGCGACACTGTTTCAAGGACTTCACAGAGGCTTTGGGACTTCACACAGGTACAGAGTAAACACAGGAAATACTCAAGAGGCGACAAATCAAGTGAAGGGAAAAGTCAGGTTCCAAGTCACACAGGCTTCACCCTCTGCCGGACTCTATGGGTTATACTCCTCTCCAATCACAAGCACACATTCACACAAACCGGCCAATCAGGAAGAGCCTAGCCTGTGCATACCATACAGTATCACTATATAAGATGGCTATACCACTGTCTGTCATCCTATTATTCCTCAGCGATGGAGAAATTGCATATTGTCTTTTTCTTTGTGTGTTGGTGGTACATTCATCTGGGCTTTACCCACTGTACCCAGTAGTGCCCAGTAGAGCGTAGATCCTGCTTGAGTTAGAACGAAGGTTACGGGTCATAACCCTAAATCTATAAGCAGATATGGAGCCCTCTACCAAGTGGCCCTGTCTCTCCTATGCCAATAACTGCAGATTATCGATGGTCCTCAACTATTTTTGTTCGCTGTCCTGATTTGCCAGCTAGCTTAATGCACAGTTTGGCTGCAAATGTGTGCGTTTGATTGGAGAAGAGACCAGCAAAGTGCTCCCCTTATAGAACTAGGGTTACAAAGGTAACTCTTGTTACTTAATAGGCAATAACTGATACCATTTCAACAGGCATTGAAAGAAGGGGAAGTTTGTATCTAAGGTTTTTGTTAAATTGTGATCATATGTTCATGTGTTTTGTTGCAGAATGGCCCAATCATCAGCAGGGACACCGGTCGATGCTTGGAGGTAGAAATGTCTAAAGACGCCAACTTCGGCCTCCGCCTGGTGGTCCAGAGATGCTCGGGGCAGAAGTGGATGATCCGAAACTGGATTAAGCATCCGAGACATTGAAGCCATAGAAGAAAAAACAACAACCTCGGAGACAGTTTGGCCGGTGTTTGAAGTCACAGTTGGATCTCAAACTGTGGACAGTTCAGAGAGGAACAGGGGCCGGTGGTGCTAGTGTGAGAAATTTCACACTGCAGACTTCAGCACACTGAGCCTCCCTCAGGCCTCAGAGCTCTTCAACACTCAAAGAAGAATCTGAATCATCCATGTGTTCACGGACACCTGCGCTGTTTGAAACGGCCCAAATTTCTGACATTCAGCCTCATGTATAGAACAGAGTACCAGGACCACTGAGGTCAGCCCATCAAGGGGGTTGGACGTCCTGGTAACTCTTTTGTTTCTACTGTAAGACTATCTGAATTTTGAGATAAGAAAGTGTGTGTGTGTGAGCGTGTTTAATTTAGAGAGTGAATCTGAGCAAATGGAAAGACATGATTGCCACATCACAGTATGATTTTGGGCTCTGATGTGGAGGATTCTTTGGACATATTGTGCTGGCAGACATGTAATAGGCTTCATAGGGGCTGCCCATCATCCAACAGGAAGTATTTCTCACACACACATACACACACACACACCACTGCAGTTCTTTGTTTCTTTGGACTGTATTGCTCACTGAGGACAGGAGCAATCATGTGCCTTTTTCTCCTAATTTCTCTGCTTACTCTGACCAGGGAATGTCAGTCCCAAAAAGCATGTACAAAGTTGTTTGAAAATTCTTAATATATAAAACCATGTATAAAACAATGTAATGATAGTAATATATTGTAAAAACTGAAGAATTGATATCCGTCCGCTGATAACGATTAGGATAATAAAATCATTTTTATGATGAGTCACCGCTCCTCCTTTTTTCTTTGTCAGAGCACTTGTTTTACTAGCGAGGACAAAGCCATAACAACGTGTGGGTCAAGAATTATCTCCAGGAGTTATTGAATGCGAGGGGAAGGGGTGAAAAAAGGCTGAAGGCTGTCATCTGGCAGGTTGGTCTGGAAGACAAAGTGAAGTCGAGGGATTTATGAGTCAATGACACAAACATTATGCACCAGATAAAATAGGAGGAGATGTGGTGAGACAGGGGGAAGGAAAGGAGGGATGCAGGGAATGAGAGACGTAGTGATGTAATTATGAAGGGTTGGAGGAATGTAGGGAGTGATGGAGGAAGGGATGTAGAGAGGGAAGGATATAGGGAGTGAAGAGTGAGAGTTGTAGGGATGAATGGATTGAAGGTGGGATGGAGGAAAGGATGTAGAGTGAGGGATGAAGGAGTGTAAGGACAAAGGGATGCAGGGAAGGAGGGATGTAATGATGTAATTATGAAGGGTTGGAGGAATGTAGGGAGTGAGGGAGGAAGGGATGTAAAGAGGGAGGGATAAAGGGAGTGAAGGATGAGTGTTGTAGGGATGAAGGGATTTAAGGAGGGATGAAGGAAGGGATTTAAGGAGGGATGAAGGAAGGGAGGAAGGTATGTAAGGGATGAAGGGATTTAAGGAGAGAGGGATGGAAGGGTCAAAGGGATGTGAGGGAGGAAATGATGAAGGGTTGAAGGAATGGAGGGATGACGGTAAAGATGAGGTAGGATAGGGATTAATGGAAGGAAGAGGGAGGTTTGCTAATGAAATAGGAGAGAAACAATGCCAGATGTGTTAGATATCAATTCTCTCATCAATGAAAGGAACTGGCGTACACTTCAGCTCCCTGACTAAACTTGGCTGGGTAACACAACTACGCTCTGTATTTTTGTTCCAGCACCAGCCTGTCTGTTGTTGTGCACTCACAACCTCCTCAGTTTTTTGGCTCTGTGTACTGGGATTATTTCAACCCTCCCACTGGATTGACTGAAAGCTTTCCAATTATTATGCTCAGAACCAAAAGTTCTTTAATTTGCTCAGTTTTGTTTCATATCCAGCCAGACATGTGGCAGTTTAGAAAGAAAGACTTGAAAGTGTGTGTTGACTTGCTTTTAACTTTTTAACAAAAACATAGAGAACTGAAGAAATACGTGAACATAAAATACACCCACAGTCCTTCATCAATAATACACGCCTTTCATTGACACACATTATATAAATGGACTATACCAACATTGACAGGTTCAGTACTGCCTTCCCTGCACTGAACAGTGACTATCCAAACACTGTTTTGAAGCAGCAAGGATAGTAGGCCTGCTGAGTTTTCAATGTACTTGCTTTGTTTAAAGAGTATTTTGTTTCGGCTCTTACTCACATTACACATCTGCAGTACTTCATTTAGTTTTGACCAACCCTATTCCTATTCCTAACCCTAATCCTTCCCTCAGAACAAACCCCCAAATCTTGCAACGAAAAGCGGTGGTTTACATGTCGAACAAACACAATGTTTGTTTAACTTGTTTTGGGTTAGATGCCCGGAAAAGGTCTGTAGTTATCACAAGCTGAAGACATTTTAAATACCCCACTCCAAAATGTCTAAAAATGTGTGTTGCTAACGATTGTCAAATGAGACGACTAAACGCCATCTCGCCCAACATTAGCCGCCTTTAGCTTAGCAGTGGTGACCTGAAGTCATGTGAGCGTGCTGTAGTTCCTTTATAGCCCAACATTAGCCGCCTTTAGCTTAGCAGTGGTGACCTGAAGTCATGTGAGCGTGCTGTAGTTCCTTTATAGCCCAACATTAGCCGCCTTTAGCTTAGCGGTGGTGACCTGAAGTCATGTGAGCGTGCTGTAGTTCCTTTATAGCCCAACATTATTCGCCTTTAGCTTAGCGGTGGTGACCTGAAGTCATGTGACCGTGCTGTAGTTCCTTTATAGCCCAACATTAGCCGCCTTTAGCTTAGCGGTGGTGACCTGAAGTCATGTGAGCGTGCTGTAGTTCCTTTATAGCCCAACATTATTCGCCTTTAGCTTAGCGGTGGTGACCTGAAGTCATGTGACCGTGCTGTAGTTCCTTTATAGCCCAACATTAGCCACCTTTAGCTTAGCGGTGGTGACGTGGAGTCATGTGACCGTGCTGTAGTTCCTTTATAGCCCAACATTAACCACCTTTAGCTTAGTGGTGGTGACCTGAAGTCATGTGACCGTGCTGTAGTTCCTTTATAGCCCAACATTAGCGCCTTTAGCTTAGCGGTGGTGACGTGAAGTCATGTGACCGTGCTGTAGTTCCTTTATGGCCTAAAGTTAGCATTTTACTTCAAAAATCTTGAACTGGTGTTAATATGTAGAGCTTTTTTTCTGCTGGGCAAAATGTGTATCATAAATGTTCGTTATCTACACAGATTATTTTCTGCAATATTCCAGAATCAATGGAAAAATCATGTTGCTTTTTCTAAACTTTTGCGATTCTGAATCCCGGGTCTGCCTACACAAATTTTACAGAAGAATGCAGTTGAATTATTTGGAGAGAAAAAACTAGATTGCAAAACTTGACTTCTTCTCCTTTAACACAGATTTCACATAGAGCGGGAGGTGGGTCAGAAAAGTGCCGCCTATCCTGAAAGCACTGAACACATTTGTGGCGTTCACAAGAGGCTGCCTCGTGTGTCCAATTTAATTCTCCACTCTCCTCCAAACCCAGATTTACTGAGCATTTTGGAACGCACTGGAAAGTGAAAAGTCCTTTTTACTGGGGTAAACCATCCTATCCAAACTACATGTTCAAAAAGGCCTATTTTAATTTGGTTTCCAGCTGGTTTACTCTGAAAGATTGCCTGCACTTGCCACCATGTCATGCTTCTTTGCCTCTAATCATTTCATATGAGCGATGCATCATCCGTGTGTCCTCTAAAGGAAGACCGCTCACGCCCTGGCAAGGTAATATCTTATTCTGCCCTCCGAACCAGGTGAACAAAACACACCGCCAGAGGAATGTTTCACAGACCCCATGGCGGGATATTGCATGAACCGGAAAATTATTATTCTGGCAATATGGGTTTCCCCGGACTTAACACCTGCAGAATAATGTTACCCCCACCTGATATATATAGATGGATTCAGTGGGTTACGGCTCTGTGCAACTGAGGCTCGCCCGCTGAGACGATTTACACCAGCTCCGTGGGAGTGTGTTGCAGAGACAGTGTGTGCTTAGCTGTATTTGCATGAACCGGTGTGTGTGCGTGTGTGCGTGCGTGCGTGCGTGCGTGCGTGCGACCACAGGAACAAATGTTTCCAGAGGATTATTTGAATTTATGGATAAAATAACTACTGAAGGGTGGTGGTAGTGCACCAACAGTACCCTTCAAGTTTCCAACACTAGTTAGAGTTTTGTGCTTTCCATGTTTACAGAGCCTAGAGGCCGTGTTCACGTTCGATACACAAGAGACACAAAAACTCTTTGAACACACGCCTCTGTTCTGTGTGAGGAAGCAAAGCATGAGTGACAGTTTTGTACTCAAAGGATGCGTTTTGTCCTTTAAGGTTAAGGATTAAGGTTTGTGTGTGTAACCAACAGAGACCACAAGAACAAGTGTGTGTGTGTGTGTGTGTGTGTGTGTGTGTGTGTGTGTGTGTGTGTGTGTGTGTGTGTGTGTGTGTGTGTGTGTGTGTGTGTGTGTGTGTGTGTGTGTGTGTGTGTGCGTTGAGTGCTGAACATCCGACAATAGCCATGGAGGTCTTTGCAGCAGGTGCAAGTGAAGGTTAGCATGCATTATAGGTCTCATTTTCCCTCAGATGGGATGACAGAGTGACAGTGAGTGATGGGCTGGAGGAGGGGGGGATGTGCATGTGTGTGTGTGTGTGTGTGTGTGTGTGTGTGTGTGTGTGTGTGTGTGAGTGTGTGTGTGTGTATGTGGGTGTGTGTGTGTGTGTGTGTGTGAGACAGGAAGCTGCAGGCGGGAAGTGGTGCGTTGGGAGGGTTGGAGGGGTTGGATGGACAAGGACACCCCCGGTAGCCTCGTTCTCTCTCACTGTGATACTGACAATACTCCTTCGATGCCGGGCTGCAGCCGAGGTAGAGGTGACATCATTATTCAGAAAAATGTGGGTGAAAAGGTGACAGGATGGAGGCTTAGGGGGTGCATGATTGACAGGTTGTTGGGTTTGGTTTCTACAGTGTCTGATTGAAGGTTTGCAAGAGGTTGCACTTCCATTGGGACACTTAACTGATGCTTGAATATTCTCTGATAGTAAAATACCAGTATTTAATGCATTTTTCGATCAGTTAAAACAAATGCAAAGGAATCATTAACAACCTGTTAGAGAAATGTGTTTTTCTTTACTTTATTATAACATGATTTCTGAATTATTTGCAGGAAGTACGACAATTTTTCAGAGAGCCGCTGTGATTCCCCTCTGTCTAATGTGTGCTACACAGGGCTTGTTATCTCCATTGCTATCATATTGCAGCTCTATCTGTTCCTACAGTGGTGACCATGTCCACTTAGGCTAAAAAAAGACTGCAGTTGTGCCATTACAGCGAGGTAGTGATGGTAGTGATTCCACCCTCTCCATTGAATTAAATACAGTTTGCACATTTATTCATTTTCAATATTTGTTTTTCTCATAAAATGTATAAAGTGTAAACATGGTACGGATCTTTAGCCCTGTAACTATAAAGTTTGCCCTGCTCTAAGATAATTAACTCCCCATATTTACCGAAGCATAATGTTTACAGACAACATGAGAGATATTACCCGGTCGTGATTGGTTGTCCGTCGTCACTGGATAAGCAGTGCTGCGTTCCAAACATTGACAAAAGTAAATTGGAGGGTTCATGCATATGCCTATTAGAAACATAATTTATCTTCAGAAGAAAAGTGGTGAAGCATCGTTGCGATGCGCTCCAGCAGCAGCCAAATGAGACTGAGTTAAACAACTCTAAAATGTCAGTAGGTCTTCATCCAACAGGTTTTGTTTTAATGTGGTACATATAAAGTGATTCCTTTATCTGCATGCATAATCACACCCCAATCCCAGCACAAATGTACAGTGGGGCAAAAAAGTATTTAGTCAGCCACCAATTGTGCAAGTTCTCCCATTTAAAAAGATGAGAGAGGCCTGTAATTTTCATCATAGGTATACCTCAACTATGAGAGACAGAATGAGAAAAAAAATCCAGAAAATCACATTGTAGGATTTTTAAAGAATTAATTGGTGAATGATTGTGGAAAATAAGTATTTGGTCAATAACAAAAGTTCATCTCAATACTTTGTTATATACCCTTTGTTGGCAATGACAGAGGTCAAACGTTTTCTGAAAGTCTTCACAAGGTTTTCACACACTGTTGCTGGTATTTTGGCCCATTCCTCCATGCAAATCTCCTCTAAAGCAGTGATGTTTTGGGGCTGTCGCTGGGCAACACGGACTTTCAACTCCCTCCAAAGATTTTCTATGGGGTTGAGATCTGGAGACTGGCTAGGCCACTCCAGGACCTTGAAATGCTTCTTACGAAGCCACTCCTTCGTTGCCCTGGCGGTGTGTTTGGGATCATTGTCATGCTGAAAGACCCAGCCACGCTTCATCTTCAGTGCCCTTGCTGATGGAAGGAGGTTTTCACTCAAAATCTCACGATACATGGCCCCATTCATTCTTTCCTTTACACGGATCAGTCGTCCTGGTCCCTTTGCAGAAAAACAGCCCCAAAGCATGATGTTTCCACCCCCATGCTTCACAGTAGGTATGGTGTTCTTTGGATGCAACTCTGCATTCTTTCTCCTCCAAACACGACGAGTTGAGTTTTTACCAAAAAGTCCTATTTTGGTTTCATCTGACCATATGACATTCTCCCAATCCTCTTCTGGATCATCCAAATGCCCTCTAGCAAACTTCAGACGGGCCTGGACATGTACTGGCTTAAGCAGGGGGACACGTCTGGAACTGCAGGATTTAAGTCCCTGGCGGCGTAGTGTGTTACTGATGGTAGCCTCTGTTACTTTGGTCCCAGCTCTCTGCAGGTCATTCACACGGTCCCCCTGTGTGGTTCTGGGATTTTTGCTCACCGTTCTTGTGATCATTTTGACCCCACGGGGTGAGATCTTGCGTGGAGCCCCAGATCGAGGGGGATTAGCAGTGGTCTTGTATGTCTTCCATTTTCTAATAATTGCTCCCACAGTTGATTTCTTCACACCAAGCTGCTTACCTATTGCAGATTCAGTTTTCCCAGCCTGGTGCAGGTCTACAATTTAGTCTCTGGTCTCCTTTGACAGCTCTTTGGTCTTGGCCATAGTGGAGTTTGGAGTATGACTGTTTGAGGTTGTGGACAGGTGTCTTTTATACTGATAACGAGTTCAAAAAGGTGCCATTAATACAGGTAACGAGTGGAGGACAGAGGAGCCTCTTAAAGAAGAAGTTACAGGTCTGTGAGAGCCAGAAATCTTGCTTGTTTGTAGGTGACCAAATACTTATTTTACCGAGGAATTGACCAATTAATTCATGAAAAATCAGACAATGTGATTTCCTGGATTTTTTTTTCTCATTCTGTCTCTCATAGTTGAGGTGTACCTATGATGAAAATTACAGGCCTCTCTCATCCTTTTAAATGGGAGAACTTGCACAATTGGTGGCTGACTAAATACTTTTTTGCCCCACTGTATATGGATTGAGAGGTATATCCATCCCAAATACATTCTCAATCTCACGTTGAACTGACTCCCAAAAAGTTTTAGTGTTAGATATGGTTTTACATTTCAAGCATAATTAAGAACACATAGGATCCGCTTTACTTCCAATCGCTGTAGTCTGTGAATAAACGTGTGCTGGGCCTCACAGGATTTGTTGCTATATAATCTTCTTTGCAATCAATAAAGCCAGATTTCGTTCTTCACATGGGACGCCGTTTATTCATAACATTCAGAGAGAGCCAGGAGAGCTTTCTGAGGTTTACTCACATTCAAACTGACAGCAATTACTGCCGGGTTTTAAAAGCACAGAGACCTGGACGGTTAACCGGCTCAATAAGCGGAAAACTTTTAATGAGCAAAGTTTGAGGGGCGAACACAAATTATAGAGGATGTAGATTCATCTCAAAGGCAATGATAGGAATGAATCTGTGCAGACATCGTCTCTGGGTGTACGTTTAAAGACTGGATTCATCACAATTCATAAAAAAGAGAATAGAAGTTCCCCCTGATTTGTTACGCGATAAAACTAAATTAACCTTTTGGCTCTTGCTACTCAAATGCATCAGTGGGGATTATTGAAGAAAACTCACATATTTTCCTGAGCTCTGGAGAACAGCCAGGCTTTATGGGGACTGTGAGTGGGTCTCAGATTAATGTCATACAGTTTACGAGCCCTTCTTGAGGTAAAGATCGTTCTTCTATTCAATATTTCAACACTTTAATAGCCATCAAAGACTCCCTTTCCGGGCGGATGTCACATGAAAAATGTATCTTCATATTGGTATTCTTCCCGGTCTAAAGCGTGCCATTTACACTGAAACAAAATGGGAATATAGCAGGAAAAATTGGATAACTAGTTAACCTTAGGGGTGCTGGTTCCTTTGTTTGTTAACTGGAGAAGGTGCTGGATGTTTGCACTGGGTTAAAGGTTTAATGCTACGTTAGATGCCTCCCAACTCCAGGTCTGTATCTGCGAATGGTATCTTTTAGCCTCAGTTGCAAAAGATATGGTGGGATAAATGATATGGTAAACGATAAATGGACTGCATTTTTATCGTGCTTTATCCAGACTTTATGGCTCCTGAAAGCGCTTTAAATATACAAATCAGCATTCACCCATTCACACACATTCATAGGCTGCCTTACCTATGAATGCCACCAGCAACTTAAGTATCTTACCCAAGGTCACGTTGACATATCACTGCGGGGGCTGGAATCGAACCAACAACAGTCTGATTGAAAGAAGACACAGCTACAGTCGCCACATAATAATTTGTTAACCTTAATCCTCAGGAGCTGATAGGAGTAATTCATGGTCAGCCTCAAACTAAACATGTAGCTGATGCATTCATCCAAATATACTTACAGCAAGTGCAATAAACCAATAAAAGATTCAAAATTGTTGTTTTTTTTTACACCAACGGACAAACCCGCCAATTTGAATGATCTTTTCATGACCATTAATCTTTAGACTCAAGCAGAAATGAACTGCAGCAGCAACACCAAGACTTATATAAATATGCTTTCATCAAACTGACACAGAATAACCCTCTTGTACGCCAACAAAACAACATCTCATCAGGTACACAGACACAAGATGAAAAGTGTTTTTTGTTACAGAAAATCAGAGAGCATCGTGAAAAAGTCATGCTTCAGGCCCTTCAACAAGCATATCCACTGTCAAACAGACACAAACTTTGAGAGTACTTTGAAACCCACGCCACTCTCACAGCTTAAATCAGAGCTACTAACTAGACCCTTGCCATCGACAGCTCGGATCAAACACTCGCAGAACAGTTTATCTCTTTCCCTCCATGTGTCTCTCTTTAGGTGCACCACGCGATTTCCTAATCACCAATAATTGTTTTGTTCTGTCAATACTGCAAAGGGGCGATGGAGATTTCAGGCAGTTATGATGTACCAGCTGATGGGATGAGAGAGTGAGCAGAGCGGCTACGTGCCTGAACAGCTTGTGGATCTTATAATGAGATCTCCAGAGATGAGCAGCGCAGTAGCTCCAAGACACAATTAGGCCCAGCGTAGCTCTGCCTCCGAGATACAACTGTAAAGGCAGCACCGAGGTGGTATGTGGGGGGTTGTGTGTGTGTGTGTGTGTGTGTGTGTGTGTGTGTGTGTGTGTGTGTGTGTGTGTGTGTGTGTGTGTGTGTGTGTGTGTGTGTGTGTGTGTGTGTGTGTGTGTGTGTTCCCGGTATCTTAACGATTCAAACAATGCAACAAATAATACAGCATTTTTCCAGGGATAACGACAACAGCCACACACAACACAGTGGTGCAGTAAGTTAGCATCACAAGCGCTACCTCGACAAATAGCAGTGGGATTGTTTGAAAAGTTGCAGGAAATAAGATCTTTGGCCAACACACATATATGATACTTAGATATGTTTTGTTCAGCAGGATAATCTCCACATTTTATCACACATTTAGGAAGTAAAAGCTAACGTTAGGGTATGAAGAATCTACCAACATGGCTAGGTGTCACCACCGCTAAGCTAAAGGCGGCTAATGTTCGTTTTGATGACGTTTGGTCGTCTCATTTTGCTTTACAGTCACCTGCCATTTTTAATGTACAGACATATTATATGTTGTAGAACAAAATATAAATAATCTCTTACGTATGATTTTACCACACACCTTATTTCAGGCTTCTAACCAAATAAATGTTGACTTCGAGGTAAGGAGGGAACTAGAATGGGAGGATGAAACCCTCTTTATTAGTC
This sequence comes from Eleginops maclovinus, assembly GCF_036324505.1. Lineage (NCBI taxonomy): Eukaryota > Metazoa > Chordata > Actinopteri > Perciformes > Eleginopidae > Eleginops > Eleginops maclovinus. The sequence goes on from NC_086360.1 coordinate 27,298,221, forward strand.
ACACACATGCACACAGCAGAGCACACACAGTGAAATTGGTCCTCTGCATTTAACCCATCCTAGTACTAGGAGCAGTGGGCAGCTTTCGTGCAGCGCCCGGGGAAGCAATGGGAGGGGGGATTGGAGGTTTCCGGTGCCTTGCTCAAGGGCACCACAGCAGGGCCTAGGAGGTGAACTGGGACCTCTCCAAGTAGCAGTCATCCTTCCATATTTCAAGTCTGTTCAGGGACTTGAAACGGCGACCCTACGATTCCCAGTCCAAGCCCCTACTTACTGAGCCACTGCTGGAATGGTATCCCTCTTCTGGGTTAAGGACTTATTCCTGCACCACACACCCACTGTCATTTTCATTTCCCTTTCTGTGTGTCCTTGACCGCAAAGAAGTTAAATGCAGTGCTAAAAATGATCTAAGTAGATCCGTGTAGAAAAATTATAACATGAGCAAACGATGCACAGTATGAACAGTCCTCACCAAAGAACATTTAAAATAACTATGAACACACACACACACACACACACACACACACACACACACACGCGTGGCATCAACACATGATATAAAGAATGAATTATCTTTTGTTTCTAAATAAGTCTGTTTCTTTTTTTTCTAATTTTGTCCCAGACCTTTCCATTTTTATATTCTCTCATGACAGTTTTCATCACTGCTTTTATTTATTTGTTCCTGTTTTAAAATGCACAGACACAGACAGTCATTGTACATGAGTATAAGGACAACAAAGATCTTCTGATTCTGATCGTTGAATACACTATAGAGGTAGTAGAAATGTAGACACTATGAACAGAATATTTAAGAAACACTAGAGACCAATATTGACACGTCTATGAATAATATATAAATGTGCTATAACACGTCTAACCGTTTGGACAGTTTTTTAATTTAAACGACGAGGTCACCGGGTTTGGTATGAGGCAATGCATTTATATATTTATGATTCTGTAGCTACATCCCACAGACGAAGCTCCAGGCTGGTTCAGAAACCCAAAGAGAAGCCAAGCACTCAAGGAAGTCTCTGGACGGTTTCTTTCCCTCATGCTAAAATAAACCAGACTGAGGAATAAAATGCTCCAGGGTTCAAAATAACTGCAGTAACCAATAGGGTCTGGAGATGCCTTCAGGCCCGGATTTGGCAAACGAATAGAGAAACAGGTTTGATCTGCTTACAATTATTATGATAGAATTGTCTTCAGGGACCAACATGCTCGCCCGTAGCTCGTATAATGACTGCTATTATAATATGGAGTTGTTCCATCATTTAATTGGATCATAAAGAAACCATACATTACATTCAGAAGCTAAATAATCCACGACCTCTACAGATGTTAACATCGATAGGTCCTCCACTACAAAACGTCCCTGGCATGAAAGTCTGATGATGGGTGGGGAGTATTGATTCTGCCGTCAAGATGGAAAGCAGACCCGTCCAAATAAATAATAACTCTTTGGTATTGAACAGCAACTCTTCCCTGACACGAACATCAACGAAAAACATGCCCACTGCTTCACACATTTACAACCAAGGAAGAACCAATAGTCCCGGATACAATATTTCTACTGTGTGAGAAGCAGAAACCATGGACTGTATTTATATATGAAAACAGATTTTAGAGTAACCGTCATCTTTAGCAGTGACGTCCACGCCTGTTACCGCCTTATCCAAAAAAGGCAACATGGCTGAGCTGAGTCAGACCTGACTAATGTAACACTCCCGCCGAGCTCGAAGTTACCAAACTAGCTGATGCTAACGAGCTAGGCTAACATGCTCAGCAGTGCAGCTCGGCGATGCTAGCTGGCTAACCTGCATTCCTGCTCCCTACACAGCTCCATATTGTGAAAGCCAAGACTCCCACAGAGCCCTAAGCTACCAAGCTAGCTGATGCTAACGAGCTAGGCTAACATGCTCAGCAGTGCGGTCCCTACCCTATCGACCTATAATATATATACAGTATATATATATATAATATACACTGCTTAAGGTAGGGCAACATGAAACTACACAACATGTTTTATTTACTATATATATAATTGCAGTATGTTTAAATCAAACTGTTAATCAAGCAAAGCTGAAGTTACATTTTAACATGTCTAAGTTACTACTGTTTGGTAATTACACTTTGAATAAATCAATGTAAACAAGCTTATTTGCATGTGATGGTAGCTTTTTAGTGTTCTTACCAACACATGCATCATGAGAACAACTGTTCACAAAAAGGCACAAAGGTATGGAAACTTGTATTGTCAATTACCATCATATTTTAGACATGAAGTATTCATATGATGCACTATTACAGAATATAACAGCAATATTATCACTATGTTACGGTTATTCTGAACCCTTTTGGTAGTTATGTAGTTCAAATCTGATGTGAGGTAATCCCAATGCCATTTGTTTTTTTCATTAAATTACAGCCATTTTATTTGATATACTGAATTGTATGGTACTCTCTATTTCAGATACAGTACGAGCATTGAGTGTGAGAAAGATACAATCCTCCTTTTATTTCATAGGTTTATATAATACAAGGTTATAGGAAGCAGCTTGCAGAGTGTTGCTATCACACACACACACACACACACACACACACACACACACACACACACACACACACACACACACACACACACACACACACACACGCAGTATGTGGGGCCCAAAGGGCTCCTTTATGCTAATCGGCTCCATCAAGGTCAGCCAGTCTCTCTGCTGTGTTCTTTCCACATCTTACACAGTGATGACTTTAATGGCGCCATTTCCTAAAAAAGCACAATGGCTTGAGGGGAACGCATTACCCGTGGTCACATTTAAGGTTATTTGCCACAGCACGGTTCCCACAGCCTCTGAACTTTCTCCACAGCTTCATCCGACTAGAAATCTCTCACAGTGGTTTCTCACAAAACATTCTCTAAAATAATGGCCTCGCTGAATCTGGATCCGGATGAATACTGAGCAGAACCCAGATGTTTCACTCTCCGTGGGGATAGGTAACCCCCGCTAGATGTTTCATAACATTTACAGGAAGCGTCTAACACATTTGCAAGTTAGTAGCATCGAATCGGTTTTAATTGGGTGAGGAAAAGTTGGTGGTAAGAAGGTTTGTGTGTGTGTGTGTGTGTGTGTGTGTGTGTGTGTGTGTGTGTGTGTGTGTGTGTGTGTGTGTGTGTGTGTGGTGTGTGTGTGTGTGTGTGTGTGTGTGTGTGTGTGTGAAACATAACACACCGCCTGTTGTAAGGCCTCCAACATCTTAACAAGCTTAAAAAATGTACTGATCATCTGAATATTCAGATATAAGTTCCATATTCTGCAAGCCAAGACTGACTGTTAGATTGTTGTAAATTTCCTCTCCAAGGTAAGGCTCTCTTTTAACACCTATCTACTAAGAGTATAGTTTCCAATGTGTGGGTTTGGTAATCTGCAAGCTTGTAAGTATGTCTCACGTATTAGCGTTAAAGCACATACAAGTGTCAGACATTTCTTGGAGGGTCAGGTCACTTATTGTTATTTATTCAAAAGGACTTTAGAGCAAGCAAATAACTACTCTGTGGATTTCACATGTGGCGAGAGGTCGTTGATATAGCAGAAGAAGAGCAACGGACCCAACACGGTTCCCTGTGGGACACCACAGTTAACAGGAACAGTACCAGATTTCTCCTCTTCTCCAAAAACGTGTTGGCTACTTTACTTTAAGTAAAGTGGAGTGGTTGAAATGATGGCCCAGTACTGCAAATGATGGAAGACTGAGGTTGATATTATTAAGAAGCAGCTCATGATTATAGAGCAGGTTCTAAATCCTAAAATCAGAAAGTGAGTTAAAGCTTTTTCCAAGATGAAAAAAGTTGAAATGGTGTTCATGGCTAAGACGAGCTCAGGGCGGTTCGAAGTTGTGTGATGAATATTTTTGGAGCGCATAATATTTTCTGTGAGCAGCTCACTGATGTGGGAGGAGAAGCACAGCCAGAGTCAGTAATGATCCAGAAAACTCGGTCCAATTTTGGTGTTGAGGATTATTGGAAATGGTGTTTATGTCACTTGCCTGAAACCCTGGCACATGGTGTGAGGCGGAGAGTTTTAAATCGTGATCTGAACATGAACACATCCTATTCAAACAACTCTAGCGGAGGATGTTAGCCACTTTCACTTTGACATAATTCCCTTGAGCAGAAAAAGAGTGAAAGCCAACATGTCATTCAAACATGCAACTTTATGTGTGAATGTCAGCCGTCCAAAATAGAGCGATGATAGCCACGTCCTCTATGGATGTCAAACACCGGCTGGTAGATGGACCCCCCTCCAGGCCAAACTGTCCCCGCTGCTCACTGCTGACTTGTTTGGCTCTTTGCCTCATATCCCTGAACTGGCTCCTGCATTGGTATCTTTCCCCAGTCTAATCTTATCCTGCCTTATTCAAATTATTTCTGCACCTCAAGGACATCCAGCATCTTTTGGGAAAGGTTTTCATTTTGAATCCACTCTGGACTTTTCTTTCCTGCAGACTTTTAAGAGATATGAAGTAGTGGGAAAGAAAAGAGTTGATCCACCCTTTCTACAGACATTTTATGAAAATCAAAAACAAAAGTCCAAGTATTATTCGGTGCTGAACAGCTTTTCAACTTGGTTTAAGAAGTGATGGTGTTCAATCAAACTAAAAAACCCAACCAAACATTGATCCGTCATGAAGCTAATTTTAACTTTATTCCTTCCCTTTTTTCTCCCTATGTCTGTTTCTACGTCCTGTTTTGATTGTCTATCCTGGTTTGAAAACAAGTGACTGTTGCTAGAGTATTTTAATCAAATATATGATTATTAGACATATAATGGCTACTTGACACAGAGTATTCACAGGGCAGGTATCTCTATATATATTTGTGAGGGTTTCAATGTAAATATTCATGTTGTTGTAGATGTAGGTCTCTAATTGGTATGTGCCAGCCAATTAAGGTCAGAGCATTCCAATAAAAAGGCTGTCAGTCATCTATGTGGGTTTTTGGTGTGTGAAATAAAAGTGTTCCCTCCTGTACACCTGCACTTCTTCCCCCTTATTAGTTCCAGCTTGCTTTTAAGTCCTGGTTTATTCGTTTCTACTCAGTTAGCAATACAATACAAGGGAGTTTGTCTTCAGTCTGTAGTTGAGTTAAGTGTTTCGAGACTTACTTATGAGTCTATCGTTATGTTAAAGTAAGCTAGGAACCCAGGTGCAGAGCAGAGACAGGAGGCAAAGGTTGGTAAATAATAATGTTTTAATAAAAGAACTGCTGTGGGGTAGGGGCAGGGGGTAGCCAGGAAGCGGTGGAGGCAGGGGTGGATGACTGACCAGGCAGGAGAGCTGAGGGCTGAGTCCAGGAGGGAGCAAGGAGGAGGTGAAATGAGTCCAAGGCAGGGAGGAGGTTTGGAGACAGGAGGCCAGAGGCAGGCCGGGACTGCAGGAACAGGAGAAATCGGGTAAGTATCAATATACAAGGAGCTAGAGAAACGACTAACTGTATGAACAGAGTCTAAGATCCGGCTCTGTGGTGGAGTGAGGGCCGGAGCTTTATGGCACAGGAGATTGGACTGCTTGCAGCTAGCTGCCTGGCTCCTGCACACCTGTCTTCACTCCTGCAATCAGACACACACACAGACACAGAGACGGGAGGGGAGGGGGTGAGGGTGAGGGTGAAGGCTGGGCAGAGGTAGAGGCCATGACATGTTATGAAACCACCATCAGTAGTTCACTCCACCTGTTCAGATTCATGTAAAGGTGCTCTGCTTTGCTGACAGCCTATGATATTTATGGAGTGAGGTCATGCGCATGTAAATAAAGCCATGCGTCCAATGCGAGTGCCTGTGGACTCTCACACGATTTATTCCTCCGCAATACTTTATGGTTTTCTCTGGGTCAGCTCTCACTGCTTCCCTCTGCTTTCAGATTATGGGACCAGAGACACCCAAAGAAGTAGTTTCGGCATTTTCCCCAACGAATTAGCAAGCTAGCGCTAGCCCCATGAGCAGACCTGTCCGCCGGTTCCAGTAGCCGCTGGTTTTCGGCTAGTTTTAGACGGGGATGAGAAGAACTACTAACTGTGGGAGACAAATTTCTTGGGCCATCTTCGCTTTCAAGCGCTAAAGGACACTATTTTACAAAAGCCTACCGACAGTGAGGAAGATGAAGAAGCGGACAATGAAGGAGAGGCCTATGCAGAGCTAATCCAATTCCTGGAAGACTAAAGTTTGTCACTTGTAATGACAGAGGCGACTCGGTAATGGCCGCCAAGCGTTGAAGATTTTAAGAGACTATTATGCTGGCAAAGGTAAACCAAAACAACAGCGATCAGCTAAACTCTGACCTGTGTTGTGGTTAACATTTATTCCACTATATGGTGGATATTAACAGCTGCATTGAGTGGATCTTTGTTGAAATGGAAGCGATTGACAGATAATCACTCAGCAGTCACAGATAATTAACTGCGTTTCAAACTCTCATGGCTCAAATTGATTTCCCATAAATATGATAAGTGACTGAGTAAATGTTGGTTACTGTTTAAGCGGAGATGAGCCAAGGTCAACACGCCGACGTGAAGAGAGCACACGGTAAGCTGGTTTACAATATTCAGCAGAAATGAGCCACTAGCTAATCTTGTAACACAGAAGAAATGAAATTACAGGTTATAAGAGAAGCACTGCAGCTGCAGGATAAATGATTATAGTCATTAAAGACACAATGGTTGCATTCGGAGAGAAAATAGGTGTAATTTGAATGTGCGTTTGTGTATTCTGAAATTGAACCCTAACTGATTTTCTTCAGCAATTATGCCGAAAACCAATCCCAGAGCACAAAGAAAGAAAGAAGAGGCTCCTTCCATCCATCCCATTAACCTCTCAGCCAATCAGCTTGTTGTTCACGCTGCGGCACAACCCAAGGATGCCATCACATTGCTCTCGTAGAGCGTCAGCAGAAAGCGGGTCATGTGGAGGTGCTGCAAAGATGGAGGAAAATCTAATTGAATTGTCAGCGTAGCTCCTGCGGCCTTGCCGTACTGTACCGCCTCCTGATTGGCTGCCCTCCAGGCCTCTAATAACACGGGTGAATGGAATCGATCTCACCATACAGTGATGTGGTAATGGGACGTTCAGAAATTCATGCATCTAAGTGTGCAGTGGACTGAGAGGAGTTAGAAGCCGGCCAATGAAATGGATGCAACTGACCTGGAGATTAAAATACTTTATTTGCACAATAGCTACAGCGATGCAGATCTTGACTTCCAGGCTCCTCCAACAGTGCAACATACAGGATACTTAGGGGTGAAGAATTACTAAGTTTATCTTTTTAAACTCAGTATTACCAACTTTAAAGGAGCCCTATGGTGCTTCCCTTTCCTGTAGTGTGCTATGCATGTTTTAGTGCATGTAAATGGTCTGCAAAGGCTAAAACCCCTTCCACTCAATCCCTCTCGCCCGCCCTGACATGCCTCCTGTCTGTAAATGAGTTACATCACTACGTTACACTCACGCTTCTATTGGCTAGCGCTCCAACACATTGTACGTGATAGTCTAAGGGGCGGGACATCTCTAAGCAGTTGACCAATCACATCAGAGCCGGCCAACTAACCAATCAGAGCAGACTGGGCTCTGGTTTCAGACAGAGGGTGAAAAGAGGCTGCAGCCAGAGAGAAATAATGACACATAAAGAATAATAAGGCCCCTTTAAATGTTGTTTTTCTGTATTTTTGCTGTCGAATATATACATACATATTGAGTGTTCACATAGATAGATAGATAGATAGATAGATAGATAGATAGATAGATAGATAGATAGATAGATAGATAGATAGATAGATAGATAGATAGATAGATAGATAGATAGATAGATAGATAGATAGATAGATAGATAGATAGATAGATAGATAGATAGATAGATAGATAGATAGATAGATAGATAGATAGATAGATAGATAGATAGATAGATAGATAGATAGATAGATAGATAGATAGATAGATAGATAGATAGATAGATAGATATGACTTTTATTGATCCCAATTTGGGAAATTATTTTGTTCCAGCAGCATTAGAAACATAGAGACAATACAAAATATACACAATAAGAAATAGTCAAATATAAGGATAAACAAAAAAAAAAAAAGATTTACAAATCTAAAGAAAAAGAACGGGAAGTAAGAATGATACATAGAAAGATTAAACAGGATTTATAATAATTTAAATGAATGTGGATGTGAATGTCCAGTGAGGTGTAAGTCCAGTGAAGCTATGAAGCAGAGAGTTCTCTGCCAGCCAGAGGAGATTTATTAAAAAGAGTTATTGCCGTGGGCAGGAATGTTTTCCTGTGTCTGTCCTTGTTGCAGCGGAGCTGTATTAGCCTGTTAGAGAAGGAGCTCCGTTGACTGACCAGCTGCAGGTGGAGAGGATGGGTGGTGTTATCCAGGATGGACAGCAGCCTGTTGAGTGTCCTCCTCTCCACCACAGCTTCAAAATTGTCCAGTTTGATGCCGATGACAGACACAGCTTTCCTGATCAGTTTATTGATCCTGCTGGTGTCACCGGCTCTGATGATGCTCCCCCAGCAGGCCGCAGCGAAGAAGAGTGCACTGGCCACAACAGACTGGTAGAAGATCTCCAGCATCTTGCTGCACACGTTGAAGGATCTCAGCTTCCTCAGGAAATAGAGTCTGCTCATCCCCTTCTTGTACACAGCGTCAGTGTGGATCCTCCAGTTCAGTCCGTTGTCTAGGTGTACTCCAAGGTACTTGTAGTCCTCCACAGCAGCCACATCCTCTCCCAGAATGCAAAGGGGCTGCGGAGACGTCCTCTTCCTCCTGAAGTCAATGACCATCTCTCTGGTCTTGGCCATTCATGGTTTCCATAGATCCGTAGAGGTGTGGGAAAATAGTGAATATCATCATGTTTTCCTCCACTCTCCCTGCCTGATCCACTCTGAGATGACCTTCCTACTGCGGGATCCACGGCTGAATACAGAGGATTGATTCACAACTCCAAATGTTCATGTTGCTCCATGTCTGCAGGAGGTTGAAATCCATGTTGCTTTCACAGCATCCACAACACCTTTATTAAGTAATAATGAGTAAATATTGTGCTTGTTGCACAAACTCCAACTAGCAAATCAATAATTCAGGGTTAAAGTTTTGAAGACCAACTCATTGGGAGCAATAGAAGTCTAGCTGTTGCAGTAGTTGTAATTGCGCTCAACTTGCAGTATCGACGGACATGCTCCTGCAGAAAAGAAACAAGCAGGAAACATTTATAGGTCACAATGGTGGTTAGAAATACAGAGCAAAGGAAATACTAAATATTCCACCAGCAGAGAGTCCCAGTTGAACTAGATTGGCTCCAGATAAAATAACACAGACACTTCCAAAGTCAGGAAATTAAAACCTGTTCACTTTAATTACAAATCTGTTTTCCATTTTATGGGGGGAAAAGGCAGTGGAGGTGTGGAGTTCATGGGAGGGAATGTTTATCCTACCAAATATGCAGAGGAGGGAGGAAATAAATCACAACCCAAATGTCAATCCTCTCCAGGATACTCGGAGCTTTGTCTAAATGCCAATCAGAGATCGGCTGAGGAGAAATTGGAAATGAAAGCTTAGAGAACAATTCTCAACAGACGTGACTCATCTGTGAAGTGAATTCATAATGTTTATTCAGATATTCATGCTACAGGTTCCCTTTTGCATTGTTGGCTCGTATAAGAGGATGCACAAAGATAGATGAGTGGCTGGGAATGTGCATATGCACGGTGGCCGGCAGATGCAAAAGCGCTACAGCGGCCCAACACATTTCCAGTAGAATAAACGCAGTGCAGGTAAAAAAACTGTGCAAATATAAAACCACAAATGTGCCAAAACACATCGTAATGAAGAAACATCTTCGCCAACTTGGTGAACGTGCACAGACTTTAGTAAAAGCGCTGCAAGAAGCTTAAAACACAAAGGAAACAGGGACAATTAAAAATGCTGCACACAGCTGGGAATTCAACTTCAGCTTTATTTTCATTCTTTCAGTTTGTGTGTGAAGACAGAGAGACTTAGATGCAGTTTCCCACAATCCAGAGGATTTAGAAATACAAATAGATATTAAAAAAAGATATACATACCCACATATATATATATATATATATATATATATATACACATATATATACATAATCACACATTAAGAGGCATAAATAAAGTCAATAAATACAGGATAAAAGTCACTTGACTGATTGCAGTAAATAATGTACATTAGTGCAAAAGACTGTCCACAGCGAAGTGTCTGCTCCTGGATGTGTGTGTGTGTGTGTGTGTGTGTGTGTGTGTGTGTGTGTGTGTGTGTGTGTGTGTGTGTGTGTGTGTGTGTGTGTGTGTGTGTGTGTGTGTGTGTGTGTGTGGGGGGGGGGGGGGGGGTGTTAAAGTCCAGGTCCAATGGGGGCAGGGGGGGGAGAGTTCAGCCTCCTGACAGCCTGGTGAAAAAAGCTGTTTTCTCAGTCGGGTGGAGCTCGACCTCAGGGTGCAGAACTTTCTCCCTGAAGGCAGGAGGGGGGAGAGGCAGTTGGAGGTTGGAGGAAGTGTTTCTCGGGATATTTAATAAATAACTAGTTTAGCCACGTTAGCCACGTTAGCTAGCTAGATCTGCAACTATATCATGTGATCACATTGTTAGAATAACCCGATTAAACATTTTAGGTCAGCTTTATATCCCTGAAGCGTTCTGGTCACAGCTGTGTGCGTCACTTTGTAGTGTCCCCTTCTTGGCCAACATAAATATGAAGCCATATTTTCAGATAAAATACAACTGAAATCTGACAAATCTAAAGATTATTAATTACTTCAGTTTATTCTCTTAGATCCCAAAGGTAACATCATGACGTCACTGACTGTTCACCCTGGACGTAGACTTGGAGTTTTCCAGGTGCCACCCTCCATAAAACAAACAACACGTAGTTGAAGATGAAAATGTGTGTATTCTTACAGGTGGTGAACAGTTCCTTAATTACACTGCCCGGTCAAAGAAAAAGTCACACCCTAAAACTCGTTGGACCGCCTTTAGCTTTGATTACGGCACGCATTCGCTGTGGCATCGTCTCCACGAGCTTCTGCAATGTCACAACATCTTGCGTTCATTTTTCGCCAAGATCTCGTATTGATGACGGGAGATTCGGACCACTGCGCAAAGTCTTCTCCAGCACATCCCAAAGATGTTCAATGGGGTTCAGGTCTGGACTCTGTGGGGGCCAATCCATGTGTGAAAATGATGTCTCATGCTCCCTGAACCACTCTTTCACAATCTGAGCCCGATGGATCCTGGCCTTGTCCTCTTGGAACATGCCCGTGCCATCAGGAAAGAAGAAACCCATGGATGGAATAACCTGGTCCTTCAGTATATTCAGGGAGTCAGCTGACCTCATTCTTTGGGCACATTGCTGAACCTAGACCAGACCAACTGCAGTAGCCCTAGATCATAGCACTGCCCCCCCCCCCACAGGCTTGTGACCTTTTTTTTCAACGTAATGTAAAAACCCAGCACTGAATGTGAGTATTTACTTTAAACATACGTAATAACATTGAGTGGAAAATGTACATGTTATTCAAATGCTTACAGTATTGGAATTTGGCTTGATCATTATTTTGAGTGCTGGTTTCTGTTGTGTTTTGAGCTTCTTGCAGCGTTTCGTTTATGTAGCGCTTTTAGTAAACGCTGTTCGCCAAGTGAGGATGTTCCTTCATATGCATGTGTTTTGGTGCATGTGCAGCACGTTTCTCCTTAAGTGTTTTGGGCCTTTGTTGCACATTCACACGGGTCAGCCACCGCACATGTGTGTTTTCTGCAGCTTCTGAAATGTCGATATCCATTGCATAGCTCAGATGGCGGCTGATATTAAATGTATAGATGGCCTTAGGATGCACTTTACAGTATTATAGTAGACGCAGTATTGATTTGACCGTAGGTTGCTTTCATTTGCAAGTGTCGGTCCTGCCCGGGCGTGATGTACACACTTCTCCCTCTTTACTCATCTCTGAATACAAATGACTCTCCTTTCATCTCTCCAAACAATCAGCCATGTCTGTTCCAACGCAGGCAGGTCGCTGATACCCTTGGTATAGTTCTCAAAGAGGAGACGAATAGGTGACAATGCTAGTCCTCACCTGAGCCGGGGAAGGACATTTAGTCCTCATGAAAACAAAATCAGTTTCAGACTTCTGAGAGACGTTTCAAAGAGCAGCCTAGCAAATTGAGGGCCAATCTGTGCAAGGTTGTTCTCAGAAGAAAGGAGAGCTTTTACCTTCCTCCGAGATAACCTTTGCAATCAGACGTAATCGCAGAACAGTGGGATAAAATACACCACTTGCTCTGATGGACAATCACCAATTAATCACCGTGGCTGTGCTCTGCTGCCGCTGATTATCATCACTGGGGATTGTATTGCCATCTAAACAGAGCCGAGGACAAATGTATTACCTGCGCTGCTCTCCAGAGAGAGAAATATGCCAAGGACACTCCGTACCGGAAAATCAGACTGGCTTATGAAAAATAAATGACTGTCAAGACAAATCATTTTTGAGTACTTTCAACCTAATACTTATCATGAGTAATTGTTCTGGAAATACCAACGTTGTTCCCTTTAATTCTGCGAGTGGTATTTATAAATATGGCTTCTTTCCCCTGACGGCTGAGGGGACTATTGTGCTGATCAACGCCACAAGATGTTCTGGAAGAAATCTGTGCGAGCTGATCCTGAGTTTACACGCATGACACCAGTTTGTAACCCATTTGACAACATGTACACAGAGACCATTTTATGCAGATTTAACTATGAGCTCATTTCCTTCTGATTATGGGCATGACCATGGCTTTAGATGTATATGTTATCCATTTTCTGCCCATCCAAATGTCTTAAAAGCACATTTTGAGAGCAGGGATTTAAAAATCAGTTCAGGGGGCATGCCTCGAACCCCCAAAGCATCCTGATTTTGGACCTTGCTGTTTAAAAAAGCTTGCATACGGCCCTGATCAATACACTCCTGTAGCCTATAAATGCATTATGTGTGATATGTGTTTTTACATTATATATTAATACTAAAGAATAAGGCTAAAACTCCCAGACTCTCACTCTGACTCTCACCTGATTCCCCGGCCCTTTGCTCAGCCTTAATTTGTTACCTTTGTGTTAATAAATGTGAGGTTGTACTCGCTAAATGATGTGTGCGTCTCCCACGTTTGTCGCTACATATACCAACAGACTTTAAACAAACTGAAGGCAAAACATTTAAGTGATAAAGTTCACTTTTGTTGGAATTCTTTAAGCTGTTGTGTCTCATATAAAGTTAGAATTAGTGGAAGGAAAACACATTGATTTGAGCCTTTGCAGACCATTTACATGCACCAAAACCAATACAACACACTACAGAAAAGAGGAAGCCCCACCAATCACAGGAGGAAATAAAACGGTTGCATTTACATTCAAAAGCTTCACTGACTTGTATATTTCCCTCAGTTGTGGGGGTCTTGGTTTAGCCGTATCAAATGTGGTCAGGCCAGAGCCGTCCACACTGTCCAATCAGCTGTGATTTATGGTTTGTTTGTTTCACCAGACAGAAAAGGGTAGCCTTTGATACCGACAAACAATTGTGGCGCCGGGTGCACTTGCTTTAAATTGATTCTCCTCTGTATCTGCTTTGGAAAATGCACTCGCTCAACCTCAGAGATCAATTGCTTTGCAGCCTTACGGTCCTTCAGACAAAAATGGTAAGAGCCGGTGGATAAAAAAACAATTACAGCAACGGCAGAGCGTGCACTGAATCATATTTCCAAAGTATTAGTGTTGTTTCTTATGTGTGCCAAGCTATTTAAGGCATGGCTGACTTTAATAATAAGAACAGAATGACAGGACACAGGGATTTGTAGACGGCACACTTTATTTGTGTATTCAACCCTTAAAAAGTTCAAATAAAGCACTGACAAATAGAAGTAAAATGTGCAGAGTATACATATATGGCAGACTGACTGACTTTATGACCTTTGTTCTGAAGAAAGGGGAAAATAACATTTATTTCCCCCTCTCTAAATAAAGTGCCTTTAACCTGAGAGCAGTGCAGAGCGCTTCACAAAGCCAGACTCTGCAACGCGGTCACAAAGGGGAAACAATTATTATATTTAGGGATCAGTGGCGGGCCAAGGTGCACACACAGACCATCTGAGAAAAGATCTACCAATGTGGCAGCACTGGCATTTAGAAATGGCTTGAGCTCGGGGTGCTCTTACGATTTAGAGCACAAAAGAGCATGAACAGATTTCCACTTTGGAATCATTTTGAAAGACAATGTCCGCTGCAGCTTCTGGGTAATTTAACTCACGTACAGTAGGAAGTATCCTTAGCTAAATGGACACATGTCCAAAGTCATCATCGTAGTGTTTTGTATTTTTCTAAAGTGGATAAATGACGACTCATATCCTCGTTCAGGACTCATTCCTGGTACTCTATATGAACTGACAAGGCGCTAAATGGTCAGGCACCTTGGTACCTAAAAGATCCACTATTGCCCCGCCAGAACACTACGCTCCCAGGGTACAGGTCTCCCAGTGGTGCCCAGAGTCCGCAAAACAAGGTCAGGAGTCAGAGCGTTCAGCTACCAAGCGCCCCTTGCTCTGGAGCCAACTTCCTGTTTTAATCAGAGGCAGAGAGTGACCAAACTTTTAAGAAAGCCTTTGTTTAGAGCTGGCATGTTTTATGTACTCCCTGTGTTGTTGTGTTATTTCATTTTATTTTTTTAAAGGTTTGATTGTATTATTTTTATTTATTCATTTTATTTGCATTACATACACTATCTTGTCTTCTCCTTTTTCTGTAACTCCATCATTATCATCGTTTATAATCTGTACAGCCCACTGAGACAAACGTGTTTTGGGCTATACTAATAAAGTTTGAACTGACTGTCGTAGAAATGTATGACAGGTCTCATTTAACTCTATATATGTCACTTTAATGATCTTCTCTTGGCTTGATTTTCTCCCAGTTTAAATGCATCTGTTCTAATGTATACTACCGCTGTCATTCCCAGGCTTTTTTCACACCTTTAATATAAAACAGTACGGATGTTTCTTGTCATAATTCGCATGTCTTGTGTCCCTGCTCCTCTGTATGAATAACTTTGGTTTCTGTGACACGGGGTCAGATCTTGTTGCTGAAAAATTTGCCCTAAACTTTGGTTTAAACCTGGTAGATTTGCACTGTATTTCATACTTCTGTTTGATTGACCATCATTATTAGTTCTTTTATAATTAGTATTTGTTAATAATCTGACTCACGTAAAGCACAAGTACCTCCAAATTGTACATAACTACAGTATGTTAATTACTTCAATACATCCCACCACTCCATTGAGCTCAGACAAGTGGTTACAACAGTATGCCGAGTAGCTTAATGCCTTAAAATGTCTGTTTAAATGTATATGTTTATTTTGTTTTCATTATTATTATTATTATTATTATTATTATTATTATTATTATTATTATTATTATTATTATTATTATTGTTATTGTTATTGTTATGATTTCTATGTATTATTATTAATATTATTATTATTATTATTATTGTTATTGTTATTATTATTATTATTTCTATGTATTATTATTATTATTATTATTATTATTTATTGTTATTATTATTATTATTATTATTTCTATGTATTATTATTAATATTATTATTATTATTATTTATTGTTATTATTATTATTATTATTATTATTATTATTATTGTTATTATTATTATTATTATTGTTATTATTATTATTATTATTTATTGTTATTATTATTAATATTTATTTCTTTTATTTCGTTTTTGTTGTTAAGGTCTTTTTTGTTTTGCTTTTTGGTATTGCTGACCCTGGTAGAATGGTCTCTTTTCCTCCCTTTAATTAGTCGTGCATGTGAGGCTCTATGTGTGCATGCTTCCTGTGTTTGAAAATGTCACAAATAAATCATATGAAAAAAGAAACAGAAAATCACATATTATATATTCCTATATGTTTACATCTGTGACCTGCATATGTCTTCTTGAAATCAAAGATTGAATACATGGAGATGTGGAAAACGATATGCAGTAAGACTGGGAAGAATAAACAACGTGCCACCCCCCCGGGCAACAGAGCAGCGTCTCAGGAAGATTAATGAGCGTTCCCGAGGACCCCAAATTAAAATAGCTGCGCTTTACATATAATCCTGACAGGGAATAATTAATTACCAACCCACTAACAATTGTTTTCAGAAACATCATGATGACTGCACATGCAGAAAAAGCAGTCACAGCTTCCATGAACGCTTCTTCTCTTTTTTTTAATTGATGCCTTTTACTGGTGGGGCGCCAGCAGGTCACTGAAGAACTGCTTGTTCAGTTACACGCTCCTCAAACTAGAACATGGAAAATAGGACTTGTGATGCCGTTTTTAAGCACCAAGAGGGAGAGTGTAGCGTCAACAAGGACAGCGCAGCAGTGATTTACATTACAGGAACAAGCACAGTTTCTTTAGAGCAGCCTGAATAAATTACGGAGTGTCTCGCGCCGGAGATAGAGCTCGCTAAGAGAGTGGATGGAGTGTGCCTGTTTCACCTTCTCATCAATCAAGCATGGAAAGCAATCTAAAGACTGTCGATACAGGACGGAGGATAACATTGAGAGGTCTTTGGTGAATGGGATGGGAAGGGATGTGACGGCGTGAAGCCAAAAATGTAGGTAGGGAACAAGACCGAGTTTGATTTCAGTTTGCTCGACGTCATCCATAATCTTGCTTCACTTCTTGGCAAGATGTCTTATATAAGAAATACAGCTGTCGTATCATCCAAGAGGAGGAGGTAGAGCTGCCAGCAGAGAGGATTGTTCCATCCCAGAATATGAGAGGCTATATTTGGCAGAAATAAAATCACATTCTGAATTCATTTTGACCAAAAGCATCGATTTTGAAACTCTTACAAAATGGTGGGTTTCACAGGGAAGCCCTCAGGCTATTCTGCAGCCATGTGTTTGTTGTTATATGTATTGGGACTGAGTCTTCATCATGAGCCAGAGTCTTCATCATGAGCCTGAGTCTTCATCATGAGCCAGAGTCTTCATCATGAGCCTGAGTCTTCATCATGAGCCAGAGTCTTCATCATGAGCCTGAGTCTTCATCATGAGACTGAGTCTTCATCATGAGCCTGAATCTTCATCGTGTCTTCATCATGAGCCTGAGTCTTCATCATGAGCCTGAGTCTTCATCATGAACCCTAGTCTTCATCATGAGCTTAAGTCTTCATCATGAGCCTGAGTCTTCATCATGAGCCTGAGTCTTCATCATGAGCCTGAGTCTTCATCATGAGACTGAGTCTTAATCATGAGCCTGAGTCTTCATCATGAGACTGAGTCTTCATCATGAGCCCGAGTCTTCATCGTGTCTTCATCATGAGCCCGAGTCTTCATCATGAGCCTGAGTCTTCATCATGAGCCTGAGTCTTCATCATGAGACTGAGTCTTCATCATGAGCCTGAGTCTTCATCATGAGCCTGAGTCTTCATCATGAGCCTGAGTCTTCATTGTGTCTTCATCATGAGCCTAAGTCTTCATCATGAGCCTGAGTCTTCATCATGAGCCCGAGTCTTCATCATGAGCCTGAGACTTCACCATGTCTTCATCATGAGCCTGAGTCTTCACCATGTCTTCATCAACTTCTTGTATATATTATTTTATTCCGTATATTTTCTTTGTAAAGGAGTTACTCCACCTAAAAAGCTGAATTGAACTGCCCCAAAAGGACCCGTGACTCTTTGATCTTGTGTCTCTCTCTGTGCTTTTAGCTGCGGTAGTAAACACTGAACACACTGTTACATAATGAGTGTATGAAGTGTTCTGTTCTGGTTCATATTGCACGATGCTGACAGAGTCGAATAGAGTCGCAGCAGAAAACCTGTCAGATCTTGAAATCCTATTTCAACAAAGTATCTGGGATTTGTTTGAGTGATTTCTCTTCATTCACCTTTATATATGAACCCTCTACCCAGGGGTGGTTATGCAATCCCTTGGTTTTTATTACGTGGTTGCAATCAATCCTCCGAGTGAGAAGCAGAATTTGAGAGACTTTGCACTCTTTTATGATGTATTAGTTATCCTATTTTTATATTTTCTTAGTAGTAGATTGGTCCATTATAGAGTATCCTGCCTTATTCTATATATTATATTGTGCAATGCCCTGTAAGAATGCTGCTTATAAAACCATTACCAGATCCTTGCAGTATTTCAAATCCCATATCTAATAATGTACGGTCAGTAATCAAGACACATTTATAAACATGCAAATAAGACCCAACAAACTGCTGAGTGCACACATTGAGTTTCCTGTGCTTTCTGTCGCTCTTTCTTGCCAGTAAACTGCATCCCTGGCTCTCATTCTTCTTCTCCTCTCCGTGACAAGATTGTTTTTGACAGTCCTGTGCCGGGTGTCTGATCTGCGGGCTCCCGGAGAAGAAGCGAGGGCCCCGGGGTTTGACAGCGAGGGTGCTGCAGAAGCCCGGGGGACCGAGCAATCAGCCGCCGCTCTCAGATGTGATCCGAGGCCTTTTCTCCCCTGCAACATCAGCCAAACTCTCCCCAGACTTCTGCAGGCTGACACACACAATGCACAGGGGCGCGCTGTCACGAAGGAACAAGAGGGTTTCTTTACGTCTCCCGTGTGGCGCCATTTATTCTAACCACTCCAGACAAGGCCGAGGAGCTCAAGCTCTGTTGTTCCTGCAGAAATGGAGATTTGATTTCATTGATTTTGGTCTTGTCTGTCAGAGCTGGCTGGGGAATATCATTTCCATAAAACCACATCCTGTTAGCATGAGATGTGACACAAAAGGCTTCTGTTAAAGTGTCAGTTGGTTCATTTCACCTCTGAATAAATTAATTCTCTAACGTAAAACAAGAGAATGAAAATACTTCTTTTGTTTTCCCAAAGATCACTTGCTGGTCCTTGGTGGAGTTTGTCAGGGTGTTGGGAAATAGGACCCAAGTGCAGCAACAAAGGGAGGCAGGTATGGGTACAAACAAAAGGCGAGCTTTATTCCAAAGCTGTTTTACAAAAATACAAAGTTAGGAAAAATCCAGGACATGAAAACCACTTGACTTGAACACATGAAGACGATAGGGAAATCCAAGACATGAAAAACGCTTGACTTGACACATGAAAGACGACAACGAACTGACAGAGAACACAAGGGAAAGCAGGACTAAATACAAAGACACTAATCACGACACAAGCCACAGCTGGGGAGGGGAGGCAGAAACACGAGGGCAACAGGTGACAACAATCAGGGGCGGGGCAGACGCTGACAATGGCGGGAAAACACACACAGACAGAAAGTAACAGGGCCTGCAATGAGAAACAAGGTAAGTACAAAGTAAAACAGGAAATGGAAAACGAGACACAACATGAAACACAGGGGCTTGACTAGACATGACATGACGTGAATACATGAACACCTCACTTGGTATGACATCAATAGTAGATTAAACATGAAATGACAGACATGATAAATAAACATAACTAACAGATTTGACCAGACATAACAGAGTTAGCCGCTAGCGTGGCCAGTAGTCGTGCCATCGATAAAGAAATACCCATAGGCCTTACCAAACCTGAGGAAGAGCTGCCAAAGTAAAGTATTTTAAAAGATCCCTTTCAAAAGTGTTCCGTAATTAAAGTGCATTCTGAGTGCATGTGTTCTTGAGGTGTGTTGCTTCTTGTTTCTTTAAAATTGAGATTTGAGTTCATACATTTTTGTCAGTGGGTTTATTTCAAGGGTAATTTCGCCTCTAAAAGCCCTCCCAGTTCAAAATAAAAACCTTCATTGGAGAATATTTGTTTTAATTATTCAACTTGTTTTGTTTTCCCAAAGCAAAAGGATCGATTGTTTATTCTTGAAGTGTAGCTAACATGGCCAGTGCAATGGCTAAAGAAATACCCATAGGCCTTAACAAAACCTGAGAAAGAGCTGACAGAATATCGTATTCTAAGAGAGCTCATCCATGTTTTATGGCACCTAAAAGTTGCTTTAGCTCGGTAGATAAAATCCATTCTCAGTGTATGTGCACAGGAGACGTGTAGCTTCCTTGATTCTTTAACAAAGGAGATTTGATTTGATAGATTTGTGTCTTGTTTGTCAGAGCTGACAGGGGATGACCATTTCCATTCAACCACATCCTGTTAGCATGAAATGTTTCATTGATGTGACACAAAAGGTTTTTGTTAAAGTGTCAGATGGTTCATTTCAAGGATCATTTACTGGTCTCTGATATTGAAATGTGAGTTCCAGTTAGATACATCTTTGGGGAAATGTTTTAATTATTGAACACGTTTTGTTTTTCCAAAGCAAAAAGATCAATTGCTAATTCTTGAAGCTTAGTTAGCCGTTAGCATGGCCAGTAGTTGTGCAATGGATAAAGAAATACCCACAGGCCAATGAAAACATGAGAATAAGTTCCTTTGTCTTGGTAATAGAAGTCCGTTCTTGATGCATGTGCACTTGATGCATGTTTCTTTTCAGGCAGATGTTCCTGTAAGCATGAAATGTGTCATTGTTGTGACACAAAAGGGAATTTTGGGGAGCTGTTAAAAGGGGAAAAAGGGGGAAATTTAGCCCATGTAACCTTGACTCAGGTCTGATAACAAAATTAAAGTTCTAGTTAAAGAGGATATAGAACTTCTTCGGGGGAAACACGTTTTTCATTATTTAAAATGTTTGTTTTTTAAAGCAAAAGAATCAATTCTTGGTTTTTAATGTGCAGCCTCAGGGAGCCACGAGCATAGCTAGTATGTTTGTAATGTTAAGAAATACCCATAGGCCAAATAAAACTCAAGAAAGCACGGCAGGAATATAATATTACAAATAACTCTGGCATGTTTTATTCATTCAGGTAGTTTTTAGAACAAATGACTTCTATTGCCTTGTTGATTCTCAGATTATGTTCATTTTCCACATCAATAGTGGCGGCCAAACTAAGATTTTAAGTCCTAAGCCTTCCAGATTCAGACTCTGCACATACGTCTTTCTGCCCAGCGACGAACCCTGTGAAACAATAATCAGTGAAACACATTTCGGAGGATCTTTTTAGGATTGATTTTCTGCCTTAAACAGCGCTCCCGTTAGTAATTAGTGCCACGTCGTTGTCATGTTGTAATCCAGATGTCACCGTGGCTGCTGAAGTGTTTTGACCGTTCAGTTGTGTCACCCACATTTGGAAACATCTGTCTTCCATATGGCTCATTACTTATTCATATAGGAGCATTTACAGTGTGGCAGTAATTAAGTAAATGGATTTTGAACAGAAATTAAAACCACTTTGTGTTTGTTTTGGTGCCATTTCTGATGGTTAAACCGGGTCTTTATAATTACATCTGTTTGGTTTCAGTTTATAAATTCAGTTCCTCTTCCTCTTTCATTCCAGAGTCTGTTAGGATCAAGTCATCACTAACCAAAGCATTAAGTTAGAAGGGCTGGACACCTGCATGCAGTCATACAAACTATTGTAGCTGTTGCTGCAGGTTGCCTCAAGATGACTGACCCAGAGCCAGAAACCTGGGTATTATAAAAATAGCTATCATTATTTATCAATTTAAACATGACATACATTCTCCCCTTCCAGCACCTCTTCTTCCCACAGCGGCACCATGCATGAAGGTATTTGCTAGTGTGTCCTTGCGATGTGTTTGAAACCCTACCAGTGCCTGTAGGTCCTTTTGCACAGAGTTGTTTGTACAGTGCATTTCCATATCACCCTGAGGATCATCCTGTAGCCTCTACTCTCTTTTCAATAATTGGTGTAGTATGTCCAGGTTTCACATCGATAGAGCGCAATGGATGTAATCGTATTTAGTTTGGCAAGATGTTGCAATGGCCAATCTTCTCCAAGCCATATCTCCATGCTGTTGTGTCCAGTTGCTTTGTAATGTCTGCGGTTATGAAAGGATCCGGGTCTAAATACGGAGCTCTATCCCAATTGTTAAGTAATTTGATGCTCCACAGGGTGCGGGGAATTACAATAGTCAGCAGCAGTAGATGATTGCCGGCTTCAGTGGCAAAAGTAGTTGATTAACTCTTCTTAAGTTGATTAGTAAACTCACTCCTAACTTTATGACCGGCCTGTAGCCAGAAATAACAATAACGCAGGGGAAAAGAATCAGGATAAACTCAAGTAAAAGACAACAATATGGAATATGTTTAAACAACAACAAAAACACATCAACCTAAATTAAGTCGACGACAAGAAATGGTTCAGCTTTCCAATAGAAATCATGAGGTAAAACAAGGTCCACAGATCATACGTCTTCACAGAAAGAAAAGAAAAGCCTGCACCGTGGCTTATATTTCAAAATGTATTTACTAGTTCAATTATATTACGTATTAGCTAATTATTTGAGTGTGTATAACCTAAGAAGTGGAGTAAAAAATGTAATATTGGCTACCAAAATGTAGTAGAGAGTTTAAGTAGTGTAAAATTAAAACTTAAGTGCCACAAAAGTGAGTTAATTTACTTCATTAGATAGCACCACTACTGCTGGTAAAGTAGTAATGATGCAGCATTTAGCCAGAACTAATTCTGAGGAAGAAAATGAGACCTTAAGGATGAAAATATATTAATGCTTTATTCAAACCCTTTCATTCCACAAAGCGAACAATACAAAATCCAGAACCGTGATTTCTTTATATCTTAACAGGCTTTATATATATAATATATGCGATTCCCTCGGGGTCCAGGATGTGGAGTGCTCTGCTTCACATCTCACAAGGAAGCTCCACTGACAATCCAGTGGCACTTCAAAAAGTAGCTCCAGGGAGTCGATGGGAACTCCCAGACGCTCCAAACAACGCTCCGGGGATTCACACATCTCTGTAGATCAAGGACAGGGTTGGCAGTGATGTGTTGTTTCACTGTGATGTAGAGATTGCAGCAATAAGGAAACACAGCATCAATCAACGCTAATTGGCAAAATACAGAATAGACGTAATTCATTTGAGGACCTTATGATAGACAATATCTTGGGGGATTTAAGTCATCTTCTTCCTGGCTCCGAAGCTGTCTATCTTGCATATTTCTGTCCCTAAAATGAAGCCCCTTGATAGATGGAGTTACCTTTTAATAGCTAGCATTTCCTGCTAGCAACTCTTACTCGCTGGCTACCACTGTCTTGTTTGTATGCTAAAAATGAAGCTAACTAGTCCAGGGTTAGCTTAACATAGTATCAATGATGGAAGAAGAAGGAACAGCTAGCCTGGCTCTGTCCCCAAGTGAAGATATATTTAAATAAAAATGAAACGATGCTGTTGGAAAAGGTTGTCCCTAAAATGAAGGCCCTTGATAGATGGAGTTACCCTTTAATAGCTAGCATTTCCTGCTAGCGTCCGATCTCAGCTCCCACTCTACACTACCTGCTCACAACCAAACAGCACATGGACATGTTTATAGACAACTAGTGGAGTATTGAACAGCTAAAGAGCAAGATGTTGTAGGTGGTGGAGACCAAAACAGAGCTAAAAACCCTGGTGTGTGTTATTACGCGACGTATCGGAACAATTAGGATGATATCTTACGAAGGGGTTATTTGACGGTCGTTTTCATATAGAAGTCACGGTACAAAGAAAACAACGGCAACTTCTGATTGACATTAACAGCGTTTTCCTTGATGAAAGTCTCGTCATTTTCTTGTTTTTGTATCTTCTATGGCCTTTGCCTTTTTCTTTATACTACGTTGCCTGTCCTGGCTCACTGTTATATGGACTGTATACAACTTCTAGTAAATTACTATTTGTAGGTTTTAGAGAGAACAGGCGGAAATCAGCGACTGATAACTACTTTTCCATCACCAAAGAGTTGAAATTAAGTCAGTTGGGATTTCCTAGCTGTCTCAAAGTGAACAGAAATATTTATTATGATTCATTTAAGTTATAATTTTCTTATTTTCAACGCTAACAGCCTGAGATATGTCACATTTCTGGCCCTAGTAATAGTTTTCTCAAGTCCACTGTCCTATTTTCATCCCTAAAGTACTCCTTTAGTTCTGATATGTTCCAGACCAGCATGCCTCTATCTCCCTTTAACTATCAGCCCAGCATGCAGCAGCTTGTGTTTCTGTAGCTATTTATGAGAGATGAATAGCTTTTGTTTAATTTCAGCCTGAGGGAGGCTTGATTATTATCAAAAATAACCCAGAGGAGAAGCATTTAGATTCTTACTTATGGAGTTTTAATATCTTTTTATGATGGTACAGATGTAATGGTGCACTGGTCCATTAGTGTTTTTATAACGACCTTATTGTTTATAGCATTCCAGAAACAATTAAAGGAGTAGCTAAACATGAAGTGTTATATGAGAAGACTATTGGCTACCAGTGTCTAGTTTGTATGCTAAAAATGGAGCTAACTAGTCCAGGGTTAGCTTAGCATAGCAGAAATACTGGAAGAAGGAGGGACAGCTAGCCTGGCTCTGACCCCAGGTGGAGATTTACATTTAAATAAAAATGAAACGATGCTGTTTGTAAGACTTTTAGGAGTTTTGTCAATCAAAAAAAGAAATGCCGCATATCTGTGTAATCCTCACATCCTGCTGTGTTAACTCTGCTTATTACGGGGAATAAATAAATAAGTTAAAATGTATTTATAAGCAAGCTTTAGACAAATCCAGGCTGGCTGTTTCCACCGGTTCCTTATCTTTGCACTATGTAAGTATAACTGCTTCTGGCTGTGACTTCATATCTTGCAGGGAGTGGTATAAATCTTCCCATTTCACTCTCGGCGAGAAACAAACCTTTCTATGAATGCTAAGCTATTCCTGTGTAGTTCTGCAATGTTTTTAGGCAGAAAACATGAGTGGTTTGAAGCATGGTTCTAGGCAAAGGTTAAACAGTCTAGATGCAGTGGCAATCTAGTGTTTGCCTGAAACACCTCCATTGCACTCCTTTGTTTTTTTTCCACTTGCACTTCTATTGGTTAGCATTCCCTCAAATTGCATGTGATAGGCTAAGGGGCGGGACATCTTTAAGTAACCAATCACAACAGAGCCGGCCAGCTAACCAATCAGAGCAGACTGGGCTCTGGTTTCAGACAGAGGGTGAAAAGAGGTGCTGCAGCACAGGCAGTATGAGAACAACAAAGAGCCTTTTAAACATTAAAGCAAGGATCAGGAGAGGCACAAAATACAAATATGAACCTGAAAATGAGCAACGCCTGGTGGTTGAAATGTGCTTTGTAAATAAACCTGCCTTGCCGTGCCTTTCTGAGAATAATATTTCACATTGCATAACTTCTATCCAACGTGTCACACTTGTTCAAGGTCCTTTTTAGGAGGAGTTTTATGATTTGAAGATGCTCCAGACGGCAGCAGAGAGATGTGGCCTTGGGCGTCCTTGTAATTCTCGCACTGATCCCAAACGGCATCTGTTTGTGTTCAAAATCTTCCAGCATGCCTCCTGTTTGATTAATTAATTTCTTTCCAGCTACTTCAAACTTGTTCTTCGTGTAGAATTAGTTTGTGGGTTTGAGGAAATTGCATTATATCTTCTCTTAAACCCTCATATCTAAGTCACAGCCCTCCTGTCTCAGAAAACAGTGTTTCAAACGCCTTTTGGGGTCATTAAAAAAAGAGATATATATAAGAGGTACACGCTCCTCCAAAATCTCCATATCCTGGTCACTTAGCAACTAGAGCATGAGAGCGAGGATCGAATAAAGTAGTCCTAATCCACTTCTCGCTGATTTCAGACAAGATACAGGCTTACAAGCACTGTTCACTGCGGTGACCTTTTGAGTGCATAATCACAGTCTGGGTAAATGTGTTCCTTCAGAGCCAAAGATCAGCGTTAGAAGATGAATTGCTGTTTAAGAAAGAGGGTCGGTCTTCAAATCTGCAAAGAAAAGCAGCATCAGGACACACAAGTTTCTTTTAGAGCTAATAAATTATAGCTGAGGATGATGTAACCAATGATATATATGCAACCATATAGTCCAAGTTTAAACCAGGGCTGTGAGGGTTACAAAGTTATGAAGATCTTCATCGTCATTGTACTCTAGGGAAATTACATATTGCAGGCTCCTCTCAATTCAGTTACTCGAAAAAAACGCACAGTAAAAAAAACACAAAAGCCAAGCTAGAGGCGGCTAATGTTGGGCTATAAAGGAACTACAGCGCGGTCACATGACTTCACCAGCGCTAAGCTAAAGGCGGCTAATGTTGGGCTATAAAGGAACTACAGCACGGTCACATGACTTCACATCACCACCGCTAAGCTAAAGGAGGCTATTGTTGGGCTATAAAGGAACTACAGCACGGTCACATGACTTCACGTCTCTACCGCTAAGCTAAAGGAGGCTATTGTTGGGCTATAAAGGAACTACAGCACGGTCACATGACTTCACGTCTCTACCGCTAAGCTAAAGGCGGCTAATGTTGGGCTATAAAGGAACTACAGCACGGTCACATGACTTCACATCACCACTGCTAAGCTAAAGGCGGCTAATGTTGGGCTATAAAGGAACTACAGCACGGTCACATGACTTCACATCACCACCGCTAAGCTAAAGGCGGCTAATGTTGGGCTATAAAGGAACTACAGCACAGTCACATGACTTCACATCACCACCGCTAAGCTAAAGGAGGCTTATGTTGGGCTATAAAGGAACTACAGCACGGTCACATGACTTCACGTCACCACCGCTAAGCTAAAGGCGGCTAATGTTGGGCTATAAAGGAACTACAGCACGGTCACATGACTTCACGTCACCACCGCTAAGCTAAAGGCGGCTAATGTTGGGCTATAAAGGAACTACAGCACGGTCACATGACTTCACATCACCACCGCTAAGCTAAAGGCGGCTAATGTTGGGCTATAAAGGAACTACAGCACAGTCACATGACTTCACGTCACCACCGCTAAGCTAAAGGAGGCTAATGTTGGGCTATAAAGGAACTACAGCACGGTCACATGACCTCACATCACCACCGCTAAGCTAAAGGCGGCTAATGTTGGGCTATAAAGGAACTACAGCGCTCTCTTTTCCACACGGGTAAAACAAAGCACCAATACTATCTTGTAGATCTTTCTAGGACAGAGACAATGTGTATTCTCCAGTCATTGCACCTCACTTTATAATGCTGCTACTCTCAATAATAGAGAGCATGTTATATTAAGAAGTAGCTCGTACATTTTTAGCATCAGAAATCTTGTTGAGAGAAGCTGTAGTTGTAGTGTGTAACAGCTTCGCCCTCTGTACAAAAAAAGTTTCACATCTGATAATTATGAGGAAAGGTTTAATCAACACTTATTATCTCACTTTGACTATTTGTATGTGAAAGGGGTTGCTCGTTTGAACAAAAAAAAGAGAATCATCCCCCGGCAGTTTCCCCTCAGCCCTGAAGGGTTTTTCAGCTTAATGTTTTGTTTTTACAGCCCGCAAATGTGCTGTTGTAGTTCAGTCTCACTGCTCTCGTTGGTGTTGTTTTCAGCACTTTCAGGGAAAAAACAACAACAAAAAACACCACCAAGCAGCAGACAAAAAAAGTTAGAAATAGCTGAAGACACATATATCTCTCAGAAGTTTTTGAAGGGCAAGACAAAGCTATAAAGAGACTACCTGGACACTGATATACATCTCAAAGCAATGCTAATGTTGTTCAGTGTATTCTGGGTGTATAAATAGGATGAGAATATGCCAAAGTTTTGTTTCTAGCTTATTATCGTCTCCCCAGAGTGCATGAAGATTCACTTATTTATGATTTAAAGGTCCAGTGTGCCATTTAGTGATGTCTAGTGTCAAGGTTACAGATTCCAACCGAATAAATACCCTGAATATTCATCTAGTTATTACAGATGTTGTAGTAGTTAGATGTGGAAGAAGTACTCAGATCTTGTACTTTAGTAAAAGTACTCAGATCTTGTACTTGAGTAAAAGTACTCAGGTCTTGTACTTGAGTAAAAGCAGAAGTACTCAGATCTTGTACTTGAGTAAAAGTAGAAGTACTCAGATCTTGTACTTGAGTAAAGTAGAAGTACTCAGGTCTTGTACTTTAGTAAAAGTACTCAGATCTTGTACTTGAGTAAAAGTACTCAGGTCTTGTACTTGAGTAAAAGCAGAAGTACTCAGATCTTGTACTTGAGTAAAAGTAGAAGTACTCAGATCTTGTACTTGAGTAAAGTAGAAGTACTCAGGTCTTGTACTTGAGTAAAGTAGAAGTACTCAGGTCTTGTTCTTGAGTAAAGTAGAAGTACTCAGATCTTGTACTTGAGTAAAGTAGAAGTACTCAGATCCTGTACTTGAGTAAAAGTAGAAGTACTCAGGTCTTGTACTTGAGTAAAGTAGAAGTACTCAGGTCTTGTACTTGAGTAAAGTAGAAGTACTCAGGTCTTGTTCTTGAGTAAAGTAGAAGTACTCAGATCTTGTACTTGAGTAAAGTAGAAGTACTCAGATCCTGTACTTGAGTAAAAGTAGAAGTACTCAGGTCTTGTACTTGAGTAAAGTAGAAGTACTCAGGTCTTGTACTTGAGTAAAGTAGAAGTACTCAGATCTTGTACTTGAGTAAAGTAGAAGTACTCAGGTCTTGTACTTGAGTAAAGTAGAAGTACTCAGGTCTTGTACTTGAGTAAAGTAGAAGTACTCAGGTCTTGTACTTGAGTAAAGTAGAAGTACTCAGATCTTGTACTTGAGTAAAGTAGAAGTACTCAGATATTGTACTTGAGTAAAAGTAGAAGTACTCAGATCTTGTACTTGAGTAAAGTAGAAGTACTCAGATATTGTACTTGAGTAAAGTAGAAGTATTCAGATCTTGTACTTGAGTAAAGTAGAAGTACTCAGATATTGTACTTGAGTTAAAGTAGAAGTACTCAGATCTTGTACTTGAGTAAAGTAGAAGTACTCAGATATTGTACTTGAGTAAAAGTAGAAGTACTCAGATATTGTACTTGAGTAAAGTAGAAGTACTCAGGTCTTGTACTTGAGTAAAGTAGAAGTACTCAGGTCTTGTACTTGAGTAAAGTAGAAGTACTTAGATCTTGTACTTGAGTAAAGTAGAAGTACTCAGGTCTTGTTCTTGAGTAAAGTAGAAGTACTCAGGTCTTGTACTTGAGTAAAGTAGAAGTACTCAGATGTTGTACTTGAGTAAAGTAGAAGTACTCAGATCTTGTACTTGAGTAAAGTAGAAGTACTCAGGTCTTGTACTTGAGTAAAGTAGAAGTACCAGAGTGTAGGAATACTCTGTCACAGTGAAAGTATTCTAAATGTTCCTCCAGTGAAAGTAGAAAGTACTCTCCTCTAAATGTACTTAAAGTAGCGACAGTAAAAGTAGTCATTGTTTGATTGGTCCATTTCAGAATAATATCTCTGATATGTTTTATAATGATTGATCATTAAAGTGTTCTCAGAGCTGGTAAAGGTGCAGCTAGTTCTAATGGCTTTGTATACTGCAGGGTAGCTGCTGGATTTACTGCAGGTGAACTACAGTCTGATTTAAGGGCTGATTATATTTACCATCATTAATCCTAATCTGCCTAGCAACTGAAGGGGTAAAAGTACAAGTACCTGAAAATGGTACTTAAGTACAGTATTTGAGTAAATGTACTTAGACCTCTGAGTATAAACTCATTCAAGTTCATTTTTTTGATATTTCTGCCTTTTTAGTTATTGATATTTGACATTTTAAATACTTAAGTAAAGTTTTGAGTGAATTAGTATTTTCCTTTCATGCTACTATTCAGATACTACATTTTGAGGCGAATATTGTTCTTTTTCCTTCACTACATGTATTTGTCATCTTTAGTTCCTTTATTTATTCAGATTTTTAGCTTTTACAAACTATAAATCAACTGAGTGATACACTTTTTGTATTTAAGTATACTTTGTTCTGATTTCAATCGCAGGACTCGCACTCATAACTGAGTGTTTGTACAATTTAGTTTTTCTGCTTTTACTGGAGAAAACATATCTGCTTCCATCCCTGAGGTTTGCTCAGTTTTCTTGGACCCTTCACTGAGGAGATAAAACATTTCAGAGAGAAAAGCATCTGAAATCTACCTTAGGAGAGAAATCCCATCTGCAGGCCTCTGTGTCTCAGACAGGGAGGTGATGGCAGGATGAGGAAGAGGAAGCTCATTCAGGCTGCCAGCCAGTGTCCCCCAGGCAGCATGAAACACTGATGGACTTGATAGATTGGCGAGATTTTCTGGGGGGGGGGTTGGCTGATCCGAGCACTGACCGAGCTCGGTGCTGGGAGGAAAAATAAATCTGTCTGACACCAGCTGAGCGAGATCCGCTGCACACCGAGCCTCCCTCCGACAACTTATCAGCTTATTGTGGAACAATCAGAAGTGAGATTGTGTTCGAGGATAAACATGCCATGTGTGGCTGCTGTCATGGTGAGGAATGTCTCCCATTGGGCGTCATTTGGGGTTAATTAGCTGTCAGGGCACAAATGAAGAAATATGTTTTTGGACTTTGATTGACACTGAAAATATATATTATTCGCCTCAGGAAGGTTCTTGATGCATAAAATAAGAAATGCATAGTGAAGCATCAAACATCCAGTCCTTTATATTTACCAGAGACAGGGATGTCTAACTGGAAATCCTTCTTTCAATCCAATTGTAGCACGTCCAATATGTACGGTTATATATATGTATAGACAAAGGCATATTTCACCTGTCAAGAGGGTGTCTGGGTCTGAACCCAAGGTGTTATTTGGCAGGGTTTTTAATCAGCCAAAGTAAATGTTGTCTCTGGATCCCCCTGGGTGGTGCAGTCAAGGAGGATGATGGAGGACGGGGGAGGATGGGGGAGGCTGTGACAGTGATGTGCCTCCTTCCATTAGACAATCCTGCTGTGATGGAAACAATGCTAGATCTCCTGATGGAATCTCTGCAGCGCCGCAGATAGGCGAGGAAAACACGCAGCCCCGCCATCTCCATCATCCATCCTCCCACATGAATTATAACGGAGAGAATGGCCAATGGGTGATGGAGATTGATTCAAGAGAAACATGAGTGGTAATCAATATGGCTCGCTGTGCAGACGAGCAACAATAAGACTCACCGCGCCACCCACTGCTCACCCCGGGCTGAAGTTTGACGCCATCGTGCCGCCCCGTACGTAATTTATGATTGAAGTGTCACTCTCAGAACGATACGCCACAGCTCATCAGGAAAATAAAAGCTTTTCATATTCAAAAAAGAACTTAAATTCTGTTTTGTTCGTGTGATGATGGATCGAGCCGAGGTATCCCATACAAAGTGAGAACTCAGTGATGCATCCAGAGTGGCTCTGAATGACAAATGATGCAGATGAAATGCTCTCAGGACGGTAGCAAAATATCACGCAAACGTACAGCATCTATTATAAAGAATAGTTTGACGTTCTGGAGGGGAATGTATGCTATCATTTTCTTTCTCGTCAAGAGTTAAATGACAAGATCAATAAAAAGTTATCTCATATTTGCTTGTCAGCCTTCCTTAGAGATGGAAAACAATGGGCAACTGCAGGACTTAAATAGCCTAGCACACAATTACGCAACATGAGATATATCATGCTCACTTTCAGCTTAAGAGGAGCTAGGGTGCCAGATGCTATGCTATGCTATGCTATGCTATGCTATGCTATGCTATGCTATGCTATGCTAAGTCCTCTGTGGTCTAGCTTCTTTTTTTTTGGAGCATGAACTTGGTATTGATCTCTTTATCTCACACTTTGCAAGAAAGTCAAGTAGCGTTATTATTTACACAATGTTTACCATACAGAGAATATAGCAACTGCAGCATAGAGTGTTCAAATTATGCACCGCATTTACAGCAACTTAGCTTAGTTAGTTAGTTTAACTTAGAGACCGAAAACAATGGGACAGAGCTAGCCTGTAATTGCAAAGAACATAACACCAGAAATTGCCGTTTTAATTTTACGCTTTGGCTATTTTAAAGATTAAACAAATGCTTTAAGATGCATTTATTCAGGAACTGGGAGGTAGATGCTATGCTATGCTAATCCCCCATTGGTCTTGTTACATATGAAGCATGAATTTTGTTTCAATCGTATCTCAGTCTCAAAATGAAGCAAAATCCAGTTTTATTTATATCATTTTTTATAATATATTGGAAGAAGGAACACAAATATTCAAATAGAACGTTGCATTGCATACACCAGCGTTCTCAAATAGCGTTATTGGATTGTCGGGAGCACGCCAAGTGATTTTAGAAACTTTCTCCACAGATTAAAGAGGCACAGGATCCAGGGAGATGACCTCAATGTGTCTTACAGTACAACCTGAGCAGCACACACTGCCTCCTTATCAAAGACAGTCTGATTTTTTTTTGTGTGAAATGCACATTGGAGGAGACTTGTAGGCCAGCGTGGATGTCTGTAGATAACCGAGGCAGCTCAGCGGCAAATGGAAAGCGATGATCAATAATGAATTTGTGGCAGGTCATAGCTCAAGAGCAGGGTAGTGAGGGGTGAAGCATACGTTTCTGTATCCACACGGGGCGCATACAAATATTCTGCTTTTCACAGTCAGTGGCAGAAGGGATGTTGAAATGCTCGACTTCTCCGAGGTCATCTGCTCTTTTTTTTTTCCAGCCACGAGCAAACCATGACAGCAGCACAAGGAGATAAGAAAGGGGAGGATTGAAAATATTAGATCTTTGCTTCCACTGTCAGGAATCATTTGTCTGTGATGCATAGTGTGGGGGTGGGGGGGTGGGGGAAGCATATGTGTTGAGCATTTCAGTCATAGGGGAGTGGTACACACACACACACACACACACACACTGACAGTGCTATTCACTTCATCTGCACACTGAATGCATTCTCTGTTATTTATTCATTCATTTCCACGTGGCCAAGTGCTGTCACTTTGTTGAATGGGAGCTGGAACTGGCCAATTGTTTTCACTCGACGGGACAAGTCTCACACGCTCTGAACTTAAACGTCCTTCTTGTCAGAGAGTGCAGTTCCCGTGCTTTTTAAAAGCCACACGTACCGCCGCCACACAAACACCCCCACCCCCCCCATATGACGCCCCTGCCCTGGGGCTTTCCTTATTAGAAATAACCTGAGGAGTAGACGCTGTTGGCTTCAATTTCATCTCCATGGTTCAGAAACGTCAAGCCAGGCGGAGATTCTAAAGGCTTTCCAGGTGAGTGGAGAGACCGTAGATATGATGTGCTGTGGTGAGGCCTTGTTAGGGTTAGGCATTCGTTGCTCTTTTGAGAAGACTTATCAGCCGCCTTAAACTGGTTTGTGTCAGTGAAGCTGCCGTCAGAGTCAGATTACTTAATTGTCCATTAAATTTACATAGAATGGACAAGAGCAGTTCACATGCAAAGAAAATTGCATATTTTAGTCTAAAAGTGACTAAAATTGGCAGTCATAGCTAAAGTGCTACTTGGATTGTTCTTCCCCTTGCTGTGTAGTCCAATAAAATATCACAACAGTGCATGATACTGCTGGTTTGTATCAGTGAAGATGCTTTTGTCACACTCAAACATTTAATAATATGTGCTTTGTAAACATAGAAATATATGAAATTCCACTTGTTCAATCACTTACTTAAGCTTAGAGAGGATATACTCACTTTTCAATGCATGTGCACAAACGTTATGGTATCTGAATAAGATGGTTTCTGTGTGTTCATTCTGGTCAGAAAACATTGGATTTAACAATGGATTCAGATTTGGCTGCTGTACCTTTCACGTGCAGATGCTAGGTGAATATTTGTATATTTGGACACATTATGGCAAGGTGTTTCCTCCTGATTTCAGATTCTATACTAAGCTAGGTTAATCATCTGCTTGTGCTGGTTTCATATTCAGGGTACGGATATAAGCATGGCATCGATCCTCTCATTTAACTTCAGGGGCAGAAAGGAAATGTTCCTGAATATCAAACTAGATTTAGGGCATAAATACCAAAAACATTGGAATAATTCCACAATTATTGGGTAAAAAAGGAGGTTGTTCTGCATACTACACATGTTGCTTGAGTTTGACTTCATCTTTATAATATTCTGAAAATATACACTTCTATAACCGACCCTTTAGCATGATGTATTGCTCCGCTCTTACATTGGATTTTTGGTGAATTGGATTCCAGCTCCATTAAACCGACCAGTCTGAGGTGCTCTTTCTTCGACACACGGTAACTTTTAATCTCTTTAGCCGCATCTAAAGTCAGACTATGTAACCGAACTGGAGTGTTTCTTAATGAATACATCACTATTCTCAGTCAGGGGGTGAAACTGGGAGCAGAGATCACACCTTGAGGAGTGAATTGAAATGGAAGTCCATGAATTTTATTTCTGAATGAATCATCTCAAGCTGTCAAATCACTGCTGCTGTGGTACTTTGTGATGGTGGACGGAGCACTGTACTGTACCGTTAATGCCTAATAATGCACCAAAAGGATCTATAATACAAGAAAACAATACGGCTGTTCAGTTAACCCGACATAGAGGGTAATCTGAGCCAATTAAATGCCAGAAAAACATGAGCCTTTTAATGTCTGAGTGATTACATGCAACCTTAGATTTGCAATTCTGTGTATGAGATCTAAAGTGCAAACACGTTAGCTCGATGTGATGAAGGAGAGACGAGATAGTTATGCAGTAAAGCTGTGATAAACTGCAAAGCTCCGGTGTATTCAGGCTGCAGACTTTTATTGTTAGACGTTAGGTTTAAAACTTTTACGCCATGGCAGTAGTGTCTCTGGGAAACCTGCACTGCTTCTATTGTGACATCAGTATCAGGTTTATTGCAACCTAGGTTAACACATACAAGGAAATTGCTTTGGTGTGTTGCATACATAAACACTGCAAAGAATTGAGCGTATGTGGAACCTCTTTAAAACCTACTTCAAAGAGGCCATTTTACGCTTTTTCTGTGGTTTTCCCTCCCCTGTAGTGTGACCTCAAAGAACGCCACTGGCTTCCCGTCTCCCACCGTATCAACTACAAAATACTGGTCCTCACCTACAAAGCACTTCACCATCTTTATATTTTAAAGCGACTTATGAATATAAGATAAATGTAATGCATTAATATAATATTAATGTTATGATTATTATTATTATTAGTATTTATGTTTTTGTGCATGTCGGGGTTTTTAAGGTAGCAATGAACCTTAATTTAAAGTGTAAAGTATTCAGAGGAATGTGCAAAGTTTACAGCATGAAAATGGATGAGATGAACAATATGGGCTCACATGATGTATCTTAATGAGCTCATAGTGTCTTACTGTGAACTGTTGTAACATTATTATCCTCAGTTTCAGTGGATAATTGGGTTTCAAGTGTCCGATATATAATACTGATTTGACAGAGATCCACCCGACTAAAAAACAACTTTTTTTCACCAGGCTGTCGGGAGGCTGAACTCTCTCCCCTCGCTCCCACCTCTCCCCCCTGCCACCATTCGACCTGGACTTTAACACCCCACACACACAATCTCACACATCCAGGAGCAGACACTTTCTACGCTGCTATGGAAAGTCTTTTGCACTAATGAACATTTCTTTACTGCAATAAATTCATCACTGTTATTCTGTATTGAATGTATTGATGCCTCTTAATGTAAGCATATGTATACGAGTGTCTATGTTGATTATCAGTCTACTGTCAAACTTTACTTGATGACAAAACTTTTTAAACCAACATTTTCTGCTGTGATGAAAACATTTCAGAGTATCTTTATTTCCACGTAAGTGATTTGCCAAACAAACTGATTTCCAGTTCAAAAAGTCTGAAATCTAATCTATATGCATGAACAGAAGCGCCATTGGGAATGCATAGACTTCTCACCTGTCTCAGGCGATGGATAAGAAGGAGAAAACTAATTATTACACTTTTGAAAAAGTCTTATATTGCCAGCGTCTGTGTTTCCGTGCAGAGTTGAGGAAACTAAAAGAAAGCTGTCAGTCTGGAGCCCCCCCCCCCCCCCATCTCTCTTTGGCAATGTCGATGGGTTGTCGACTTGCCTGAGTTCCCTCGGCAGAGTTTACATATATATCCACGCCCGAGGAAGCCTCAGCGCTGTGTGAAATCCCATCGTTGAGCGGTATCCAGTTTCACTTCCTTTATGCATCCATTGCAGCTCATCCCTCTGTTGTGTTTTTATCGATGCCAGGTGACAATGAAAGGCTTATCTGTAAAATAATAGACATGAATCATTTAGCCAGCAGTTGGCAGCTCATAAGTGCTAAAAATGGTAACAGGGAACCAGAATGTTCTTGGCATGGCACCCTCCTATCTCCCAGATTCTGTGTCGTTTTATGTCCCTGTGTGAGCCCTAAGGTCCTCAACAGCAGGCTTTTTAAAATATTCCTCCAAAATAAAATTGGAAAATAAAACAGCCTACCAGACAATACTAATGGCGCACTCATTATCATTTTTTAGACAACTAAAAATATACTTTTTTTAACCGTTTTGAATTAGTCTTTTAATTTTTATTATCCTAATTATTTTATTATTATTTCTATCATTTTAAATTAATTTTATTCATTTACTAAATTTATGTTATAGTTTTTTTATTCTTTACATTGTTATATTAATTATTCTATTTATGTTTTTTTAATATTTTCAAATGTGTATATTTATTTATTATTAATGTTTTTATTATTTTTAAATTGTTATAATAATTGATTTGTATTTATTGTTATTGTTTTTAGTATTTTTCCACTGTTATAATTATTTATCATATTTATTTTAAAGGTTGTATTATTTTTCTAATAGTTTTATCCATTTATTCTTTCTTTTTTGGTCTTTATTACTTTTACTGAGTCCGTTCTCTGTTGTAAACTTTTGGATTCTTTTTTGTGTTTATTCTCTTGCCTATTTTACCTCCTTGTGTTTCATGGATTGTGTATCATGTCCATATCCCATATGTGTCTAAGTTCTAACTTCAAAATGTAATGTCTTCATTGTGTGTCGAATAGTTAAAGCACTTTGAGCTGCATGCTGTGCTATCAAAGCAAAGCTGTATTATTATTATTATTACTATACAGGAGGGCAAAGCACTTCTCTGTAGCTTACAACTGATCTATAAAGAAAAGTGAAAGAAAAAGCCATTAGTTAAGACTCACCTTTTATAAGGGCGCACTTAATAGAAAGTGGGACCACATTTGTAAGCCCCAATTAAATCTCTTCCTTTCATAAGAAAAATGTGAAATACCACAGAATTAAATCATAAAACAGTCCACTTATGTTCAGAGTGGATCAACTCAGGTATTTTTTTTTAGATAAATCCTTTTAGTTGCTCAGTGGGTAACAGGCAAATAAATAATCCACTTCCGAGTGATTCTTTATCCTGTGAGAGATTCTATCTCCCTGGGAAATTGAAGGGCTAATTAACTGCTGTGTGTGGCCGACTCGTCTCAACTCCTTCAGAAGAAAGGTAGATATTTAGCTGCCCGGTAACACTCGTGAAATAATGGAATATCATAAGCAGTAGCTTCTGCCTTTTCGCTTACAGCAGGGGTGTCCAAACTACGTCCCGGGGGCCAAATGCGGCCCGCAGGCCATTTTGAATCGGCCCTCAGCAAATTCTAAAAGTGTAATGAAACATGGCCCATGAGTCTTATATTGTACTTCTCAAATATATATGTTCAAATATATGACCCCGTATTCATGTGTTAATGAGCCCAATTCCAAATAATTTCAGTCAACAAATCTTAGTTGATTTAAAAAAAGCCCAATAACTTATTTCCATAACAAGTTTCAAATTTAACTTTCATATTTACTCTTATTATCAGCAATCTGAGGCTTCTGTTTTAAGGAATGAGCTGCCAACAAAATAAATGAACCCCTAAAGACAGACAGGATGTAGGCTGTTCTTTCCTTAAAGCATTTCCAAGTATTGCGCATTATTCACCTACATTTCATTTGTTTTGCTAACTTATAACTTCACTTAAAGGGCAATATTCACCTCCCATAAGTGGCCCAGCTCTCCGTATATTTTTCTGTGTGTGGCCCTTGGTGAAAAAAGTTTGGACACCCCTGGCTTACAGGGACAAGCATATCGCGAAGTCATTGGTGAAGTAACTAACTTCACTTAGTAAAATATTTACCGTGTAATGCTACTTCATACATCTTTTCCACAACAATATTGAAGAGAAAATGTACTTTTACTCACTATATTTGTTTGACAGGATTGGTTACTTTGCGTGTTCATATTTGTATCAAGAAAACGGCTTTGACTCGTGAATTATAACGTACTATTATGGATTAAGATCATCAGAGTATATCAAAATTCATTAGGTGTAGCTTCGTCTAGCTGGATAATTAATACTAATAATTGTGTACTTTTACACAAGTAGCATTTTGAATGTCACTCTTTAGCTATCAGAGAGAGGTATTACTACTTTAACTTAAGGGAAAGATTTGGGTTCTTCTTTCCACCACTGCGTATTGTATTGTATCGCATTGCTTCGCATCGTTTCGTGTGGTTTTGTATTATGTTGTAATGTATCATATCGCATCATACCAGATTTTATTCTATCGTATCATATTGCATTGTATGGTAACGTATAATCAGGTATTGTATTGTATCGCACCGTATCATATGGTAACGTCCAATATGATATCATATGGTATCTTAACATATCGTATTGTATTCTACTTTATCCTGTTGTATCGTATTGCATCCTAGCCAATTGGATGGTTTCGTTATGTATCGCATTGTACTTTCTCATGTGTCGTACTGTATCGTATTGTATCATACTGTATTGTATCGTACTGTATCGTACTGTATTGTATCGTACTGTATCGTACTGTATCGTATTGTATCATACTGTATTGTATCGTACTGTATCGTACTGTATTGTATCGTATGTTACTGTATCGTATAGTATCGTACTGTATCGTACTGTATCGTACTGTATCATACTGTATTGTATCGTACTGTATCGTACTGTATTGTATCGTATAGTATCGTACTGTATTGTATCGTATGTTACTGTATCGTATAGTATCGTACTGTATCGTATAGTATGTTACTGGATCGTACTGTATAGTATCGTATAGTATCGTACTGTATCGTATGTTACTGTATCGTACTGTATCGTATAGTATGTTACTGGATCGTACTGTATTGTATCGTATAGTATCGTACTGTATTGTATCGTATTGTATCGTACTGTATTGTATCGTACTGTATTGTATCATACTGTATCGTATAGTATCGTACTGTATTGTATTGTATCGTACTGTATCGTACTGTACTGTATCGTACTGTATTGTATCGTACTGTATTGTATCGTATCGTACTGTACTGTATCGTACTGTACTGTATCGTACTGTATTGTATCGTACTGTATTGTATCGTATCGTACTGTATTGTATCGTACTGTATTGTATTGTATCGTACTGTATCGTACTGTACTGTATCGTACTGTATTGTATCGTACTGTATTGTATCGTATCGTACTGTATTGTATCGTACTGTATTGTATCGTACTGTATTGTATCGTATCGTACTGTACTGTATCGTACTGTACTGTATCGTATAGTATCGTACTGTATCGTATAGTATCGTACTGTATCGTATAGTATCATACTGTATCGTATAGTATCGTACTGTATCGTATTGTACTGTATCGTACTGTATCGTACTGTACTGTATCGTATAGTATCGTACTGTACTGTATCGTACTGTATCGTACTGTACTGTATCGTATAGTATCGTACTGTACTGTATCGTACTGTATCGTACTGTATCGTATAGTATCGTACTGTATCGTACTGTATCGTATAGTATCGTATAGTATCGTACTGTATCGTATAGTATCGTACTGTAACGTATAGTATCGTATTGCATCGTACTGTATCGTATAGTATCGTACTGTATCGTATAGTATCGTACTGTATCGTACTGTATCGTTTTGTATCATTTAGAATAGTTTTGTATCAATATGTATCGTATTGTATCGTACTGTATCGTACTGTATCGTATAGTATCGTATAGTATCGTATTGTGTCGTACTGTATCGTACTGTATCGTATTGTATAGTATCGTACTGTACTGTATCGTATTGTATCGTACTGTATCGTATAGTATCGTACTGTATCATTTAGAATAGTTTTGTATCAATATGTATCGTATTGCATCCTGGCCAAAGGTATTCTATCATATTGTACCATAATGCATCTTATACCGTAATGTATCTTATCGTACCGTGATATAATGTATCATATCATTTTATAATCTGGCAAGCCCTTCAGTTCAATAAGAAATAATGACACAAGCATGTTCCATCACCAGGGATTTATTTGTATATTTTGCAGCAATCAGTTGCCAGCCGGGTTTGTCCAGCTCAGTTGAGCTTTGTTGTAGCTATGGTATGGGTGAAGTTGACAACCTTGGGAGCTGAATGTGTTTTTTTTGTCTCCCCGCTTGAGAGTGGTTGTTTGGGCGAGGTGCGAGTCGTTGTGGGAGCCCCGGCTGCACTTTGCAGATACACAATGCTGTGCTTTCATGCCCAGACCCGTCAAAATGGCCCTGTCAGGCTGCTATCTCCTGGGACTCGCTGCTGCAGTACAAGGGGATTAAAGCTTTTTATGAAGCATTTTCACAGCCAAAAGGTGTGCGCAAAAGCAGCCTGTGTGCCATTTCCACAAAAAGGGTGGATTTAACTTTGCTGGACCCTTAAGACGGGAACTGTGCAGGAGGGATTTTTGCAAGTTAGACTAATTGGATGGGTTGGAGGTTTTTTACACAGATGCACAGCAACTAAAAAAGAAAGACAATCCTCTTTTCAGCACATTGTTTAAAATCTAGTTAATTATGCTCACAGAGAAGCGTGGTAAAATGGTCCAGAATCCACCCCTATAGACTGTGCGGTGAATTTAAAAAGTGTTGTTGTTTATTATTGCTTAAGGTGCTGCATTCAGGTTGATGTAAGAGCCGTGAGACCTGGGGAAATATCAAAAGAAACATGTGTGTTCATTAAAATCCTCTGATGTAAAAAAGTTGTAAATTGTGTTTTTTGACTGTTCTTTTCTTTTGTTCCCAACAGTGTTGTTCCATATTTCACTGATGAAATCCTGAGACCAGTCTGGAAACGGGCTGTAATAGCATTTTCAAATTGAGCACACAATCTGTGACAATTAACAATCCCTTTGACCCACAAGTAATAAATGACTTGCACTTGAAGCCCATTTGTTACAGCCTTATCTCTGAGGGTGCTGTTAGGAAGACTGAATCATCCAGCATCCGACTGCACTGGAAATGAGAGAGACACAAACACAGATCAGGGCTTCAGATTTGAGCTGCAGACATGTTAAGTACTCAACAAATCCAGCAATTTAATTGCACAGAAACATCTTGAATGTCTAAAATGTGGCATGATAGGGAAAAAGTCACATACATTTCAAATAACTTCATCACTTGTTTGTACAAACTAATATGCAGAGGTGGTACAATTACTCTGATCTTGTACTTGAGTAAAGTAGAAGTACTCAGAACTTGTACTTGAGTAAAAGTATGAAATACATGTAGTGGAGTAAAAGTACTCCGTTTACCTCTGAATTGTAGTGGAGTAGAAATACGGACTAGCTTTATTTGGGAATACTCAAGTAAAGTGCAAGTACCTCAAAACTGTATTTTGAGTGAATTCACTTAGGTAGTCGGATAATTAGAAGTCCGGTTAGCTCAGCTGGTTAGAGCGTGGTGCTAATAACGCCAAGGTCGCGGGTTCGATCCCCGTACTGGACAAGATTTTATTTTGGGTGTTTGTTATGACTTGGTTTAAAACTCAAATGTCACCGGTTTGAATGAATTGTCCAACTTAACATACCTTACTTGTAAGATAGCGCTTGTTGGATTTGCCAATTTGAGGAATAAGACTTGATGATTAGAATTTTAATGGACAAAAAGTATTTTGAGGTATGAACTTTAAAATGTTCAGAAAAATAATTTAAAAAACGTATTTTAAGAAAACTGTAATAACGTTATGGCAATATTTCCATTCCAGTAAGAGTAAAATAGAATAAAAAGACGTGAATTATTGTATGACAACAGGTAGGCTAAGCCTTGTCTAAGAGGTAGCTTTGTTTATATATACAGTCAACGCTCATAACGCCAAATTACAGGACAAGTTAATAAAGCTATTAAATAAATGTAGTGGAGTAGTAGTACAAAGTAGGTTGAAATGGAAATACTAAAGTAAAGTACAAGTACTTCAAAATTATACTTTTTTGAGTACATCTACTTAGTTACTTCCCACCTCTGCTAATATGCATACAACGTTTTTCATAAACAATATTAATGATTTCATGAAAAGATATATCTGCTCTAAACGTCACATCTATGGCGAAGTAACGTGTCCGGTTAGCTCAGCTGGTTAGAGCGTGGTGCTAATAACGCCAAGGTCGCGGGTTCGATCCCCGTACTGGACAAGATTTTATTTTGGGTGTTTGTTATGACTTGGTTTAAAAACTAAAGTGTCCCCGGCTCGAATGAATTGTCCAGCTTAACATACTTATTTTATAACATAGCGCTTGTTGGATGTGCCAAATTGAAGGGTAAAATGTGACGAATAGCATTATAATGGTTAAAGGAAGTATTTTGAGGCATGAACTTTAATATATCTTCAGAAAAGGATTAAATGTTCACATTTTCCCAAACGTCACATCTATGGCGAAATAACGTGTCCGGTTAGCTCAGCTGGTTAGAGCGTGGTGCTAATAACGCCAAGGTCGCGGGTTCGATCCCCGTACTGGACAAATGCTCCTTTTCGGGCGTCGGTTTGTTGGGACTGAAAAGTTTCCTTCGGTCAGACCAGCCTGAGTATGCACTGGTAGCTGAAGACGTGCCAGTAGCCTCTTTGGCACAGCAGAGGTGTCCAAGCAAGAGTTTGTGGTTAAAAAGTATTTCACCCACTTCTTCCTCCTGTAGTAGTGTGGATGCTGTCCGTGGTGCTGATATTTAAATGATCTG
The DNA here is from genome assembly GCF_036324505.1 of Eleginops maclovinus. Taxonomy (NCBI): domain Eukaryota; kingdom Metazoa; phylum Chordata; class Actinopteri; order Perciformes; family Eleginopidae; genus Eleginops; species Eleginops maclovinus. The sequence goes on from NC_086360.1 coordinate 27,341,195, forward strand.
TGTGCACGCTCTGCCATCCAGTGGTTGAGTGTATAAAACTTGCCTGCTCCGTGAAAAGGTGGAACATAAAATGACACTAAGGGGAATAAGTGACAGTGAAGAGTGAAGGTACAGTGGAGTTAAAGAGAATGTGGAACATGTCATATTACATTGCAATATTTATGAAACAGAGAGAGACAAAAAGCTCCGTGATAAAGTCAGAGAGGCAGGACGGGAGTGGAGCCTGTTGGGGATATTGGGGACACAACGAGGGGGCGAGAGCTTTAGCAGAAATGCACATTTTAATTATGTTGGGTGAAGCAGGGCTGATTAAAATAATTTTAAATAGTGATTTGGTGACATGATGATGCACACTACAGTAGATGGCAGTATACACCTTTAAGTTGTTTGCGATCCGCCAATAAATAAGAAGAAGAGGAAGAAAAGTTGGAATGACCAAATCCCTGGCCGGAACTAAAGTGCTTGTTCCTACCCGAGTTACAAAACGTGATGCACCGTTAATGCCAGTGCTCCGGCATCTGATTCCCGTCTTCAGTGAGTAAAAATAACGAGTATTTTTCTTACGAGTGAAGCTGAATGTGTGTGTGACAGCTTAGAGAGTGTGTGTAGACTGTTTTATTCAGCCGTTGTTTGTAATTAAAATGACACACAGCTAAAGGGACCGTTTGAACGTTGCTAGGTGCAGCTGTGTTAGCTTCAGATGCTAACTGGTGAATTAAAAGGATGTTTTTGTTGGTAGTAAATCATGAATTCACACGAACTCTATCGCTACTTAATCGTAAAATACGGGCTCGTTTTGGTGTGTAAATGACCTGTTATTTAGCCTGTGAGAGGATTTTGAAAGTGACTGCTGCACATTGCTACACAAAGCTACCTCTCATCTACCTCTTGTCATACAACACTGCACATATTTTTATTCTTTTTTATTTGTACTGGTATTCCATGGAATTGTTGCCATAATGTTCTAATAGTTTTTTAAAATATGTTTTTATCATCATTGTTTTATTTGATTGTCCTTTTCTTACAATTGTATTCTTTGACTGGGTTTATTTTTGCACCAAGGCTAACTCCTCGTATGTGTAAACCTAGCTGTCAATTAACCTTATTCTGGTTCGAACTGAAGGCTTAGCTTTTGGCTAAGGATACCAGTGACCAACCTCCATTAGAAAATGTGAACATTTAATCCTTTTCTGAAGATATATTAAAGTTCATGCCTCACGATACTTCTTTAACCATTATAATGCTATTCGTCGCATTTTACCCTTCAATTTAGCACATCCAACAAGCGCTATGTTATAAAATAAGTATGTTAAGTTGGGCACTTCATTCGAACCAGGGAAACCTTTGTTTTTAAACCAAGTCCTAACAAACACCCAAAATAAAATCTTGTCCAGTACGGGGATCGAACCCGCGACCTTGGCGTTATTAGCACCACGCTCTAACCAGCTGAGCTAACCGGACTTCTAAGGTTTTGAGTAATTTAGCAAATTACTCTCAATCACAACTTTGAGGTACTTGTGTTTTACTTGGGTATTTCCATTTTATGCTACTTTGCACTTCTAATGTGCACAATGACTACTTTTACTGTCGCTATTTTAAGTAGATTTTGACGAGAATACTTTCTACTTTTACTTGACATTTTGATTGCAGGACTTTTACTGTAACAGAGTATTCCTACACTCTGGTACTTCTACTTTTACTGAGTACAAGATCTGAGTACTTCTCCCAGCTCTGCCGGCCTTGTTTCATGATGCATTTTAGGAGCCATGATAGCATATTAAATTGTCTTTTCGTCAGTTCAAGCAATATGTAATTACAGCTCACGCCACCGGGGGGAGCCTCCCTGTATTTGTACCAGAAACATCTACATTGCAACCCTGACTGCTTTTTACTATACCTGTACATTTTAGTTTAGGTGTCCGTCTGTCTTCTTCTCATTCACTCTGTTTCCTTCCTCCAGCCGATGGACTGACATCAGCTGGCAGAGATGTTGCTGAAAGATATCCCCCGGGACGCCCTGTTGCGGCCCTTATCCAGGAACGAGGTGGTGGGCATGATTTTGAGGTTGACCATCTTCGGCGCTGCGACTTATTACGGCATCAAATGGGCGATGGACGCTATGGACCCGACCTCCAAACAGAAGAGCCAAGCCAAGAAAAGGGTAAGAGGAACAAAGGCACTTATATTGTGTTGGATCAAGGGAGCTGTCTCTGTTTCTGTCATCTGTTATCCTTTTCTCTCCTCTCTTCAGGCAGAACAGCTGATGAGGAGGATCGGCGTTGAGGGCGTCAGTCTGACAGAGTATGAGATGAACATTGCGTCTCATCTAGTTGATCCGCATACGATGAAGGTGAATGCTGTAACCCTATTTCATCTTAACATTTAGATTTTAAAGTTCCATGATATCTGAACTCTCTCTCACCGTACTGTGCCGTTCTGCAGGTGAGCTGGAGAGATATCGCCGGTCTGGATGAGATTATCAATGAGCTGCAGGACACCGTCATCCTGCCCTTCCAGAAAAGACACCTTTTAACTGGATCCAAGCTCTTCCAGCCTCCAAAAGGTAACTAGAGTCATGACATTTTACAAAAGACAAAACAAGAGGGTCCTTTTCTAGTAATCGTGAGTGTTTTTCTAATGTATTGCAAACTAAATACTGATATCTGACATTATTATTAAAGCTTTCAGAACAGATTTGAAACATTTTTGTTGCTGTTCAAATTTAAATCTGAGGTTTTCCATCCAGATTAGTTCAACTGTGTAGGAATTGCAGCTCTTTTTACACTTTAGTGAATCAAGATCAATTTAATGATATCAATAGAGTGCATTTTACATGACACCCTGCCAAACAGCTTTGTCCTGCGTGAGAGAAGTATCCAGTTGAGGGCTTTTATAACAAAGGTCAGGGAAGAGAAAAGACTCAATTTGTCATTAAAAAAAAGAGCCCTTATAAGTGTGCATGGACCAGACAACTTAATGCATGTAAAAATGTATAAAAAGTTCCTCAAAATCAGGGAAACATACTCTTATAATAATACTTTTACACAAACATCCTGCACTTATTTGTGATTGTTCATCAATACTCTTTGTTGCATTGAATAAAACAGGACATGTCCCTTAGACAGTGGTCAACAGTTTACTTGGTGATAAGGAAATAGGTCGGGAACGGCTGAGTTAGAGCGGTGTCGCAGAGGAAGAGCTGACAGTATTCATCCACTGGGCAGCCGGACAGCAGACGCTCTCTGAGGAACACTTTACTCTCTGTTGAAAGTTTTGACTGAAAGCTTTAAACACGGTTACAGGATGAAACAACCTCCAAAATTAGCTGCTATGAGGATCTAGTGCTATTTCCATACTCCAGACTTTGTTTACGTCATGCAACTTTTATAAAGTGTTGCCGCATGAAGTTCCATCTGAAGGAGAAACGTTATACAATCTTCCTACAGTCGCCGGATAGAGTTCATTTAAGTCAAAATGTCCCTAAATGTGACCCGTATGAACCAGTAACAGTGAAAATAACCACTTAAAGATGCGTTTTACCCCTTAAGCCCTTTCAGTGAAGAAGTCTGAACACTAGAAGTTCAAGTGCTCTTAAAACCTTTAAGCATGTCTAAGATCCTTTCTATTGTAATTCTTAAAAATGATGTATATTTTGAATAATATTTGCAGGAATTTAACTTCTTCTAGGATCCAATTCTTTAAGGGAGTTTGAGAGAAACTGTTTCTGTTCAGGTGTTTTATTGTTTGGTCCTCCGGGATGCGGGAAGACCATGATCGCCAAGGCAACGGCCAAAGCTTCGGGCTGCAAGTTCATCAACCTGCAGGCGTCCACGCTGACGGACATGTGGTACGGCGAATCACAGAAGCTGACCGCTGCCGTCTTCTCATTGGCCATCAAAATCCAGCCGTGCATCATCTTCATCGATGAGATTGGTGAGCTAGCTTGTGATGTTGTGATCTTTGCTTATTCAAATAGAAATGATTTTAAAAGCCAACACTGATATTGATATCTGATGGTTTCACTGTTTTCAGACGTGAGGTAGTGAAGAGCATGTAAGTGCTGTGGATAAAACCCTCAAATACCATGTGATGTACACTGGAACAAATGCTGCTTCAGTAAAAGCATAATGAGAACAATATGTCTTAGCTTGTTATAAGGACAACAAAATCTGCAAATAGAACAAGTGAAAACGTTCTTGGAAAGAGTTCTGGAAATAAGATGGGATGTTTATCCTAATGAGATCTTGTAATTAACTGGGGAAATTATTTTGAACTATATTTGAACCAGAATCAGGAGATGTTGCGTTACAGGATAAAGCAGAAAGGTTCAGAGGTGTTCTGTTTTATCATAGTTGGTAGAAATGTGTTTTCTAGAATCAAGTCAGATTTATTTCCATCTTTCACAAATACCACAGCAGCTTAAAAACCCTGTGACATGTAAAAGAAATCTGAGATACAACTCAAAATAAGATGTGTTTGACTTAACAAGATACTTAAAGATGCATCGTCTGAACACAGACCCTACATCTCTCTGCATTGTTACCCTTTAAGTATTTATTATGAAGTGTAAAGACGTATTTAATGTGTGTTAGACAAATGTACTTGTCAAGTTTTCACATTTTTGCGGTGTAATGTTTCCCTGATTTGAACTGATCTCAGTCTGTGATGGCGTTGTGTAAATGCTGACTCCGTCTTTACTTTCCTCCTCGTCTCTCTGGGTGTTTAGAGTCGTTTCTGAGGAACCGCTCCAGCCTGGACCACGAGGCCACAGCCATGATGAAGGCCCAGTTCATGAGCCTGTGGGACGGCCTGGATACTTCCTCCACCACCCAGGTAACACCACCACAAATCTTTCCTATACTCTAATGTGTTTCCCAGATAAAGTCTCACTAGTGGGTTGGATTTCTGATGTCTCTTATACGCTGTCATTGCAAAGCGTGCAGTTTAATTAGTGTGGTTCTGACTGGGTGTAGGTGATGGTGATGGGAGCCACGAACAGACCACAGGACGTAGATCCGGCCATTCTGCGCAGGATGCCAGCCACCTTTCATGTTGGCCTGCCGGTGAGACACAAACACATCACCATTGACATCCACCAGTAAGATCAGGTATACAGAGCTCCACCAATAACTAATGCACCTGACGGATCAGCCGCCCATTACCTCTGTTTCCTGCAGTGTTTCGACATCAGTGCCATCATAGTTTTGATCCAAGGTGTGCACAGCTGAAGCAGCTAGTGGTGCTTTAGTTTTCTTTGAGACCCAAAAAATCTCCTTAAATGTCTAGGTATTCGATCAGCCTGAACTCAAGTGAATTCAATTACATGTGAAATATCTAAAATTGGAAAACCTTGATAAGCTATCCGAAGCTCCAGAGTAGGGAAATATTTTAAATATATATGGAGTGTTTCTGTGTTTATACCGAGAGTTTTAGGAGCTACAAAACACCTTAACACTAACCAAACGCCCTTAAATAAGCCTACTAAAACCACTTAATGCTCCTAAAACACTTACTAGCTGCTCTGTTGGTCCGTTTCTGAACCAGCACAATGTTATCATGCGAAAAAGGTTTAAAAAGTCAGTCACCGACAAAACAAATTGCCAGATGTGACGTAATCTAAACTCATTCGTTCATACAGTATGAAACCTGTCATGTTTACTCCTACGTATGTATAAATACTTACATTAAAAAAGGTATACTAGGCTTCTAATGAGAGATAAGTAACCCCACTTAATCACAATACTCGTCCCATTCTCAGCTCATCTAGTGGTGCATTTACCCGAGTGCTTTAATCCACACATAAAGTAAAGCAGCCGAGTTAAACTGAACTGTGTGTCGAGTAAATCTTTAATCCGGTACAATGAAGAGCTCCTTTATAGTGTCAGATATAAATACATATGTGCTGCTGGTGCGGGAGCAAACAGTAAATGAGAACAATTACAGCTCTCAGGCGGACAAAGAGGCACTTAGACAGTGTGTGATGATCAGGGGGTCTGTAAACGTGTCATTAGTCGGTGATTGTTGGGTCCAGTCTCTCTTTTTGATTCAAAGGTTGCACGTTAACAGGCTTTAAGTGCTGCTGTTCTTCTGTCTCTGCAGAGCTTGAGGCAAAGACAAGACATCCTGAGGCTGATTCTAGCGGGAGAAAACGTAAGATGTGATGTCTTTTTGATCCTTTTTTCCTCCTCGAACACCTGTCGGATCACATTAAAGAAGACGTCTCACACACACACTGTCCTGCTGTCCTCTGCAGCTGAGCAACGCCATCAACCTGAAGGAGATCGCCGAGAGGACTGAAGGTTACTCGGGCAGCGACCTGCGCGAGCTCTGCAGAGACGCCGCCATGTACCGAGTCCGAGACTACGTCCGTAAGGAGCAGATGAGGCAGATCGCTCAGCAGCTGCAGGACAGCGA